>NC_056743.1:11080733-11119309 GCF_019279795.1 Protopterus annectens
TAATCACTACTCTCTGGTTCCGTTACTGCGTGTAACTTGATTAAAACTAGCGTAAAAAATTTGTGAAAAAAGAAACAAATCTAAATACAGCCAAAACATTACAATAACATACCATAACACTTGTAAAAATCCTCAAAAAGTATATACTGATGGTCTGTCTTTCCTGCTAAACATAAATAACATTAAGTGCTGAGTGCAGGTTTTAAGCCTTTACATTAAACTTATCTCTGGTGTGGTGTCTTGAGTGAATGAAGTCCCCTAACCACTCCTACTGCATTCTCTTCGTCTCCCCCATTTTTCGTCAAACAGGTTAAACTGGTACAACAGTAATTTCACCCTACACTCCCTCACATAACTCAGAAAATTATACCATGCAGCTATTAATTTATCCTGCAAGTGTATAACCTATAGATTAAGAACTGCCTAAAACTTTGGTGTAAAAAGAAACAAATCTAAATATAGCCAAAACGTTACTTTAACATACCATAATCCTTGTAAAAATCCTCAAAAGGGGTATACTGTTGGTTTGTCTTTCCCACTAAATATAAATAATATTAAGTGCTGAGTGCAAGTTTTAGGCCCTTACATTAACGTTATCTCTGGTGTGGTGTCTTGAGTCAATCAAGGTCCCCCTCTAACCGCTACTACTACTGCCTTCTCTCTTCCCCACCCCCATTTTTCCTCAAACAGGTTAAACTGCTAAAACAGTAATTTCACTCTGGTCTCCCTCACATATCCCAGAAAATTATACCCTGCGGCTTTTAATTTATCCTGCAAGTGTATAACCTATAGATTAAAATAGCCTCAAAATTTGGTGTAAAAAAAAAATCAAATCTAAATACAGCCAAACATTACCTTAACATACCATAACCCTTGTAAAAATCCTAAAAACATTTATACTGTTGGTCTGTCTTTCCTGCTAAACATAAATAACATTAAGTGCTGAGTGCAGGTTTTAGGCCCTTACATTCAACTTATCTCTGGTGTGGTGTCTTGAGTTAATCAAGGTCCCATTCTAACCAATCCTACTGCCTTCTCTCTTCCCCACCGCCATTTTTCCTCAAACAAGTTAAACTGCTACAACAGTAATTTCACCCTGCACTCCCTCACACAGCCCAGAAAATTATAAACTGCAGATATTAATTTATCCTGCAAGTGTATAACCTATAGATTAACACTAGCATAAAAAATTTGGTTTAAAAAGAAACAAATTTAAATAGAGCCAAAACATTACATTAACATACCATAACACTTGTAAAAGTCCTCAAGAAGTGTATACTGTTGGTCTGTCTTTCCTGCTAAACATAAATAACATTAAGTGCTGAGTGCAGGTTTTAGGCCCTTACATTAAACTTAGCTCTGGTGTGGTGTCTTGAGTCATTTAAGGTCCCCCTTTAACCACTCCTACTGCCTTCTCTCTTTCCACCCCTTTTTTTCCTCAAACAGTTTAAACTGCTACAACAGTAATTTCACCCTGCACTCCCTCACATAGCTCAGAAAATTATACCCTGCAGCTGTTAATTTATCCTGCAAGTGCAAAACCTATAGATTTAAAATAGCCTAAAAATTTGGTGTAAAAAGAAACAAATCTAAATACAGCCAAAACATTCCATTAACATACCATAGCCCTTGTAAAAATCCTCAAACAGTGTATACTGTTGGTCTGTCTTTTCTGCTAAACATAAATAACATTAAGTGCTGAGTGCAGGTTTTAGGCCCCTACATTAAACTTATCTCTGGTGTGGTCTTGAGTCATTCAATGTCCCCCTATAACCAATCCTACTGCCTTCTCTCTTTCCTACCCCCATTTTTCCTCAAACAGCTTAAACTGCTACAACAGTAATTTCACCATGCACTCCCTCACATAGCCCAGAAAATTATACCCTGCAGCTATTAATTTATCCTGCAAGTGTGTAACCTATGGATTAAAAATAGCCTAAAAATTTGGTGTAAAAAGGAACAAATCTAAACACAGCCAAAACTTTACCTTAACATACCATAACCCTTGTAAAAATCCTCAAAAAGTGTATACTCTTGAGCTGTCTTTCCTGCTAAACATAAAAACCATTAAGTGCTGAGTGCAAGTTTTAGGCCCTTACATTACTCTTATCTTTGGTGTGGTGTCTTGAGTCAATCAAGGTCCCCTTTAAACCACTCATACTGCCTTCTCTCTTCCCCAACCCCATTTTTCCTCAAACAGGTTAAACTGCTAAAACAGCAATTTCACCCTGTGCTCATTTACATATTCCAGAAAATTATACCCTGCAGCTTTTAATTTATCCTGCAAGTGTATAACTTATAGATTAAAATTGCCTAAAATTTGGTGTAAAAGAAACAAATGCAAATACAGCTAAAACGTTATTTTAACATACCATAGCCCATGAAAAAAATCTTCAAAACATGTATACTGTTGGTCTATCTTTCCTGCTAAACATAAATAACATTAAGTGCTGAGTGCATGTTTTAGGCCCTTACATTAAACTTATCTCTGGTATGGTGTCTTGAGTTAATCAAGGTCCCATCCTAACCACTCCTACTGCCTTCTGTCATCTCCACCGCTATTTTTCCTCAAACAGGTTAAACTGCTACAACAGTAATTTCACCCTGCACTCCCTCACATAGCCCAGAAAATTATACCCTGCAGCTATTAATTTATCCTGCACGTGTATAATCTATAGAATAAAACTAGCCTAAAAATTTGGTGTAAAAAGAAAGAAATCTAAATACAGCCAAAACATTACATTAACATACCATAACCCTTGTAAAAATCCTCAAAAAGTGTATACTGTTGGTATGTCTTTCCTGCTAAACATAAATAACATTAAGTGCTGAGTGCAGGTTTTAGGCCCTTACATTAAACTTAGCTCTGGTGTGGTGTCTTGAGTCATTCAAGGTCCCCTTCTAACCACTCCTTCTGCCTTCTCTCTTTCCACCCCTTTTTTCCTCAAAGAGTTTAAACTGCTACAACAGTAAATCCACCCTGCACCCCTCACATAGCCCAGACAATTATACCCTGCAGCTGTTAATTTATCTTGCAAGTGCAAAACCTATAGATTTAAAATAGTTTAAAAATTTGGTGTAAAAGAAAAATCTAACCACAGCCAAAACCTTCCATTAACATACCATAACCCTTGTAAAATCCTCAAACAGTGTATACTGTTGGTCTGATTTTCTGCTAAACATAAATAACATTAAGTGCTGAGTGCAGGTTTTAGGCCCTTCATTAATCTTCTCTGGTGTTGTCTTGAGTCATTCAATGTCCCCCTCTAACCACTCCTACTGCCTTCTCTCTTACCTACCCCCATTTTTCCTCAAGCAGGTTAAACTGCTACAACAGTAATTTCACTATGCACTCCCTCACATAGCCCAGAAAATTATACCCTGCAGCTATTAATTTATCCTACAAGTGTGTAATCTATAGATTAAAAATAGCCTAAAAATTTGATGTAAAAAGGAACAAATCTAAACACAGCCAAAACTTTACATTAACATACCATAATACTTGTAAAAATCCTCAAAAAGTATATACTGATGGTCTGTCTTTCCTTCTAAACATAAATAACATTAAGTGCTGAGAGCATGGTTTTAAGCCTTTACATTAAACTTATCTCTGGTGTGGTGTCTTGAGTGAATGAAGTCCCTCTAACCACTCCTACTGCATTCTCTCTTCGTCTCCCCCATTTTTCGTCAAACAGGTTAAACTGGTACAACAGTAATTTCACCCTACACTCCATCACATAACTCAGAAAATTATACCATGCAGCTATTAATTTATCCTGCAAGTGTATAACCTATAGATTAAGAACTGCCTAAAACTTTGGTGTAAAAAGAAACAAATCTAAATATAGCCAAAACGTTACCTTAGCATACCATAATCCTTGTAAAAATCCTCAAAAGAGGTATACTGTTGGTTTGTCTTTCCCACTAAATATAAATAACATCAAGTGCTGAGTGCAAGTTTTAGGCCCTTACATTAACATTATCTCTGGTGTGGTGTCTTGAGTCAAAGTCCCCCTCTAACCACTACTACTGCCTTCAGTCTTCCCCAACCCCCATTTTTCCTCAAACAGGTTAAACTGCTAAAACAGTAATTTCACTCTGGTCTCCCTCACATATCCCAGAAAATTATACCCTGCGGCTTTTAATTTATCCTGCAAGTGTATAACCTATAGATTAAAATAGCCTCAAAATTTGGTGTAAAAAAATCAAATCTAAATACAGCCAAACATTACCTTAACATACCATAACCCTTGTAAAAATCCTAAAAACGTTTATACTGTTGGTCTGTCTTTCCTGCTAAACATAAATAACATTAAGTGCTGAGTGCAGGTTTTAGGCCCTTACATTCAACTTATCTCTGGTGTGGTGTCTTGAGTTAATCAAGGTCCCCTTTAAACCACTCATACTGCCTTCTCTCTTCCCCAACCCCATTTTTCCTCAAACAGGTTAAACTGCTAAAACAGCAATTTCACCCTGTGCTCATTTACATATTCCAGAAAATTATACCCTGCAGCTTTTAATTTATCCTGCAAGTGTATAACTTATAGATTAAAAATTGCCTAAAATTTGGTGTAAAAAGAAACAAATGCAAATACAGCGAAAACGTTATTTTAACATACCATAGCCCATGAAAAAAATCTTCAAAACATGTATACTGTTGGTCTATCTTTCCTGCTAAACATAAATAACATTAAGTGCTGAGTGCATGTTTTAGGCCCTTACATTAAACTTATCTCTGGTATGGTGTCTTGAGTTAATCAAGGTCCCATCCTAACCACTCCTACTGCCTTCTGTCATCTCCACCGCTATTTTTCCTCAAACAGGTTAAACTGCTACAACAGTAATTTCACCCTGCACTCCCTCACATAGCCCAGAAAATTATACCCTGCAGCTATTAATTTATCCTGCACGTGTATAATCTATAGAATAAAACTAGCCTAAAAATTTGGTGTAAGAAGAAACAAATCTAAATACAGCCAAAACATTACATTAACATACCATAACCCTTGTAAAAATCCTCAAAAAGTGTATACTGTTGGTATGTCTTTCCTGCTAAACATAAATAACATTAAGTGCTGAGTGCAGGTTTTAGGCCCTTACATTAAACTTATCTCTGGTGTGGTGTCTTGAGTCATTCAAGGTCCCTTTAACCACTCCTTCTGCCTTCTCTCTTTCCACCCCTTTTTTCCTCAAAGAGTTTAAACTGCTACAACAGTAAATCCACCCTGCACCCCTCACATAGCCCAGACAATTATACCCTGCAGCTGTTAATTTATCTTGCAAGTGCAAAACCTATAGATTTAAAATAGTTTAAAAATTTGGTGTAAAAGAAAAATCTAAACACAGCCAAAACATTCCATTAACATACCATAACCCTTGTAAAATCCTCAAACAGTGTATACTGTTGGTCTGATTTTCTGCTAAACATAAATAACATTAAGTGCTGAGTGCAGGTTTTAGGCCCCTTCATTAATCTTCTCTCTGGTGTTGTCTTGAGTCATTCAATGTCCCCCTCTAACCACTCCTACTGCCTTCTCTCTTACCTACCCCAATTTTCCTCAAGCAGGTTAAACTGCTACAACAGTAATTTCACTATGCACTCCCTCACATAGCCCAGAAAATTATACCCTGCAGCTATTAATTTATCCTACAAGTGTGTAATCTATAGATTAAAAATAGCCTAAAAATTTGATGTAAAAAGGAACAAATCTAAACACAGCCAAAACTTTACATTAACATACCATAATACTTGTAAAATCCTCAAAAGTATATACTGATGGTCTGTCTTTCCTTCTAAACATAAATAACATTAAGTGCTGAGAGCATGGTTTTAAGCCTTTACATTAAACTTATCTCTGGTGTGGTGTCTTGAGTGAATGAAGTCCGCTCTAACCACTCCTACTGCATTCTCTCTTCGTCTCCCCATTTTCGTCAAACAGGTTAAACTGGTACAACAGTAATTTCACCCTACACTCCATCACATAACTCAGAAAATTATACCATGCAGCTATTAATTTATCCTGCAAGTGTATAACCTATAGATTAAGAACTGCCTAAAACTTTGGTGTAAAAAGAAACAAATCTAAATATAGCCAAAACGTTACCTTAGCATACCATAATCCTTGTAAAAATCCTCAAAAGAGGTATACTGTTGGTTTGTCTTTCCCACTAAATATAAATAACATCAAGTGCTGAGTGCAAGTTTTAGGCCCTTACATTAACATTATCTCTGGTGTGGTGTCTTGAGTCAATCAAGGTCCCCCTCTAACCGCTACTACTACTGCCTTCTCTCTTCCCCACCCCCATTTTTCCTCAAACAGGTTAAACTGCTAAAACAGTAATTTCACTCTGGTCTCCTCACATATCCCAGAAAATTATACCCTGCGGCTTTTAATTTATCCTGCAAGTGTATAACCTATAGATTAAAATAGCCTCAAAATTTGGTGTAAAAATCAAATCTAAATACAGCCAAACATTACCTTAACATACCATAACCCTTGTAAAAATCCTAAAAACGTTTATACTGTTGGTCTGTCTTTCCTGCTAAACATAAATAACATTAAGTGCTGAGTGCAGGTTTTAGGCCCTTACATTCAACTTATCTCTGGTGTGGTGTCTTGAGTTAATCAAGGTCCCATTCTAACCAATCCTACTGCCTTCTCTCTTCCCCACCGCCATTTTTCCTCAAACAAGTTAAACTGCTACAACAGTAATTTCACCCTGCACTCCCTCACACAGCCCAGAAAATTATAAACTGCAGATATTAATTTATCCTGCAAGTGTATAACCTATAGATTAACACTAGCATAAAAATTTGGTTTAAAAGAAACAAATTTAAATAGAGCCAAAACATTACATTAACATACCATAACACTTGTAAAAGTCCTCAAGAAGTGTATACTGTTGGTCTGTCTTTCCTGCTAAACATAAATAACATTAAGTGCTGAGTGCAGGTTTTAGGCCCTTACATTAAACTTAGCTCTGGTGTGGTGTCTTGAGTCATTTAAGGTCCCCCTTTAACCACTCCTACTGCCTTCTCTCTTTCCACTCCTTTTTTTCCTCAAACAGTTTAAACTGCTACAACAGTAATTTCACCCTGCACTCCCTCACATAGCTCAGAAAATTATACCCTGCAGCTGTTAATTTATCCTGCAAGTGCAAAACCTATAGATTTAAAATAGCCTAAAAATTTGGTGTAAAAAGAAACAAATCTAAATACAGCCAAAACATTCCATTAACATACCATAGCCCTTGTAAAAATCCTAAAACAGTGTATACTGTTGGTCTGTCTTTTCTGCTAAACATAAATAACATTAAGTGCTGAGTGCAGGTTTTAGGCCAATACATTAAACTTATCTCTGGTGTGGTCTTGAGTCATTCAATGTCCCCCTATAACCAATCCTACTGCCTTCTCTCTTTCCTACCCCCATTTTTCCTCAAACAGGTTAGACTGCTACAACAGTAATTTCACCATGCACTCCCTCACATAGCCCAGAAAATTATACCCTGCAGCTATTAATTTATCCTGCAAGTGTGTAACCTATGGATTAAAAATAGCCTAAAAATTTGGTGTAAAAAGGAACAAATCTAAACACAGCCAAAACTTTACCTTAACATACCATAACCCTTGTAAAAATCCTCAAAAAGTGTATACTCTTGAGCTGTCTTTCCTGCTAAACATAAAAACCATTAAGTGCTGAGTGCAAGTTTTAGGCCCTTACATTACTCTTATCTTTGGTGTGGTGTCTTGAGTCAATCGAGGTCCCCTTTAAACCACTCATACTGCCTTCTCTCTTCCCCAACCCCATTTTTCCTCAAACAGGTTAAACTGCTAAAACAGTAATTTCACCCTGTGCTCATTTACATATTCCAGAAAATTATACCCTGCAGCTTTTAATTTATCCTGCAAGTGTATAACTTATAGATTAAAAATTGCCTAAAATTTGGTGTAAAAAGAAACAAATGCAAATACAGCTAAAACGTTATCTTAACATACCATAGCCCATGAAAAAATCCTCAAAACATGTATACTGTTGGTCTATCTTTCCTGCTAAACATAAGTAACATTAAGTGCTGAGTGCATGTTTTAGGCCCTTACATTAAACTTATCTCTGGTATGGTGTCTTGAGTTAATCAAGGTCCCATTCTAACCACTCCTACTGCCTTCTCTCATCTCCACCGCTATTTTTCCTCAAACAGGTTAAACTGCTACAACAGTAATTTCACCCTGCACTCCCTCACATAGCCCAGAAAATTATACCCTGCAGCTATTAATTTATCCTGCACGTGTATAATCTATAGAATAAAACTAGCCTAAAATTTGGTGTAAAAAGAAAGAAATCTAAATACAGCCAAAACATTACATTAACATACCATAACCCTTGTAAAAATCCTCAAAAAGTGTATACTGTTGGTATGTCTTTCCTGCTAAACATAAATAACATTAAGTGCTGAGTGCAGGTTTTAGGCCCTTACATTAAACCTAGCTCTGGTGTGGTGTCTTGAGTCATTCAAGGTCCCCTTCTAACCACTCCTTCTGCCTTCTCTCTTTCCACCCCTTTTTTTCCTCAAAGAGTTTAAACTGCTACAACAGTAAATCCACCCTGCACCCCCTCACATAGCCCAGACAATTATACCCTGCAGCTGTTAATTTATCTTGCAAGTGCAAAACCTATAGATTTAAAATAGTTTAAAAATTTGGTGTAAAAAGAAAAAATCTAAACACAGCCAAAACATTCCATTAACATACCATAACCCTTGTAAAAATCCTCAAACAGTGTATACTGTTGGTCTGTTTTTTCTGCTAAACATAAATAACATTAAGTGCTGAGTGCAGGTTTTAGGCCCCTTCATTAATCTTCTCTCTGGTGTTGTCTTGAGTCATTCAATGTCCCCCTCTAACCACTCCTACTGCCTTCTCTCTTACCTACCCCATTTTTCCTCAAGCAGGATAAACTGCTACAACAGTAATTTCACTATGCACCCCCTCACATAGCCCAGAAATTTATACCCTGCAGCTATTAATTTATCCTACAAGTGTGTAATCTATAGATTAAAAATAGCCTAAAAATTTGGTGTAAAAAGGAACAAATCTAAACACAGCCAAAACTTTACCTTAACATACCATAACCCTTCTAAAAATCCTCAAAAAGTGTATACTGTTGGTCTGTCTTTCCCGCTAAATATAAATAACATTAAGTGCTGAGTTTAAGTTTTAGGCCTTTACATTAACCTTATCTCTGGTGTGGTGTCTTGAGACAATCAAGGTTCCCCTCTAACCACTATTACTACTGCCTTCTGTCTTCCCCACCCCCATTTTTCCTCAAACAGGTTAAACTTCTAAAACAGTCATTTCACGCTGCACTCCCTCACATAGCCCAGAAAATGATACCCTGCAGCTTTTAATTTATTGTGCAAGTGTATAACATATAGAATAAAAATTGCCTAAACTTTGGTGTAAAAAGAAACAAATCTAAATACAGCCAAAATGTTATCTTAACATACCATAACCCTTGTAAAAATCATCAAAAAGTATATACTGTTGAGCTGTCTTTCTGTCTAAACATAAAAAAACATTAAGTGCTGAGTGCAGGTTTTAGGCCCTTACAATAAATTTATCTCTGGTGTTGTGTCTTGAGTCAATCAAGGTCCCTTCTAACCACTCCTACTGCCTTCTCTCTTCCCCAATCCCCATTTTTTCGTCAATCAGGTTAAACTGCTAAAACAGTAATTTCACCCTGTACTCCCTCACATAGCCCAGAAAATTATACCCTGCAGCTGTTAATTTATCCTGCAAGTGCAAAACCTATAGATTTAAAATAGCCTAAAATTTGGTGTAAAAGAAACAAATCTAAATACAGTCAAAACATTACATTAACATACCATAACCCTTATAAAAATCCTCAAACAGTATATACTGTTGGTCTGTCTTTTCTGCTAAACATAAATAACAT
The DNA here is from genome assembly GCF_019279795.1 of Protopterus annectens. Classification (NCBI taxonomy): domain Eukaryota; kingdom Metazoa; phylum Chordata; order Ceratodontiformes; family Protopteridae; genus Protopterus; species Protopterus annectens. The sequence goes on from NC_056743.1 coordinate 11,090,687, forward strand.
TAAGTGCTGAGTGCAGGTTTTAGGCCCCTACATTAAACTTATCTCTGGTGTGGTCTTGAGTCATTCAATGTCCCCCTCTAACCACTCCTACTGCTTTCTCTCTTCCCTAACCCAATTTTTCCTCAAACAGGTTAAACTGCTACAACAGTAATTTCACCATGCACTCACTCACATAGCCCAGAAAATTATACCCTGCAGCTATTAATTTATCCTGCAAGTGTATAACCTATTGATTAAAACTAGCGTAAAAATTTTGTGTAAAAAGAAACAAATCTAAATACAGCCAAAACATTACATTAACATACCATAATACTTGTAAAAATCCTCAAAAAGTATATACTGATGGTCTGTCTTTCCTGCTAAACATAAATAACATTAAGTGCTGAGTGCAGGTTTTAAGCCTTTACATTAAACTTATCTCTGGTGTGGTGTCTTGAGTGAATGAAGTCCCTCTAACCACTCCTACTGCATTCTCTCTTCGTCTCCCCCATTTTTCGTCAAACAGGTTAAACTGGTACAACAGTAATTTCACCCTACACTCCCTCACATAACTCAGAAAATTATACCATGCAGCTATTAATTTATCCTGCAAGTGTATAACCTATAGATTAAGAACTGCCTAAAACTTTGGTGTAAAAAGAAACAAATCTAAATATAGCCAAAACGTTACTTTAACATACCATAATCCTTGTAAAAATCCTCAAAGGGGTATACTGTTGGTTTGTCTTTCCCACTAAATATAAATAACATTAAGTGCTGAGTGCAAGTTTTAGGCCCTTACATTAACCTTATCTCTGGTGTGGTGTCTTGAGTCAATCAAGGTCTCCCTCTAACCACTCCTACTGCCTTCTCTCTTCCCCACCCCATTATTCCTCAAACAGGTTAAGCTGCTAAAACAGTAATTTCACCCTGCACTCCCTCACATAGCCCAGAAAATCATACCCTGCAGCTTTTAATTTATCGTGCAAGTGTATAACCTATAGATTAAAATAGCCTCAAAATTTGGTGTAAAAAAATCAAATCTAAATACAGCCAAACATTACCTTAACATACCATAACCCTTGTAAAAATCCTAAAAACATTTATACTGTTGGTCTGTCTTTCCTGCTAAACATAAATAACATTAAGTGCTGAGTGCAGGTTTTAGGCCCTTACATTCAACTTATCTCTGGTGTGGTGTCTTGAGTTAATCAAGGTCCCATTCTAACCAATCCTACTGCCTTCTCTCTTCCCCACCGCCATTTTTCCTCAAACAAGTTAAACTGCTACAACAGTAATTTCACCCTGCACTCCCTCACACAGCCCAGAAAATTATAAACTGCAGATATTAATTTATCCTGCAAGTGTATAACCTATAGATTAACACTAGTGTAAAAATTTGGTGTAAAAAGAAACAAATTTAAATAGAGCCAAAACATTACATTAGCATACCATAACGCTTGTAAAAGTCCTCAAGAAGTGTACACTGTTGGTCTGTCTTTCCTGCTAAACATAAATAACATTAAGTGCTGAGTGCAGGTTTTAGGCCCTTACATTAAACTTAGCTCTGGTGTGGTGTCTTGAGTCATTCAAGGTCACCCTCTAACCACTCCTACTGCCATCTCTCTTTTCACCCCTTTTTTCCTCAAACAGTTTAAACTGCTACAACAGTAATTTCACCCTGCACTCCCTCACATAGCTCAGAAAATTATACCCTGCAGCTGTTAATTTATCCTGCAAGTGCAAAACCTATAGATTTAAAATAGCCTAAAAATTTGGTGTAAAAAGAAACAAATCTAAATACAGCCAAAACATTCCATTAACATACCATAGCCCTTGTAAAAATCCTCAAACAGTGTATACTGTTGGTCTGTCTTTTCTGCTAAACATAAATAACATTAAGTGCTGAGTGCAGGTTTTAGGCCCCTACATTAAACTTATCTCTGGTGTGGTCTTGAGTCATTCAATGTCCCCCTATAACCAATCCTACTGCCTTCTCTCTTTCCTACCCCCATTTTTCCTCAAACAGCTTAAACTGCTACAACAGTAATTTCACCATGCACTCCCTCACATAGCCCAGAAAATTATACCCTGCAGCTATTAATTTATCCTGCAAGTGTGTAACCTATGGATTAAAAATAGCCTAAAAATTTGGTGTAAAAGGAACAAATCTAAACACAGCCAAAACTTTACCTTAACATACCATAACCCTTGTAAAAATCCTCAAAAAGTGTATACTCTTGAGCTGTCTTTCCTGCTAAACATAAAAACCATTAAGTGCTGAGTGCAAGTTTTAGGCCCTTACATTACTCTTATCTTTGGTGTGGTGTCTTGAGTCAATCAAGGTCCCCTTTAAACCACTCATACTGCCTTCTCTCTTCCCCAACCCCATTTTTCCTCAAACAGGTTAAACTGCTAAAACAGCAATTTCACCCTGTGCTCATTTACATATTCCAGAAAATTATACCCTGCAGCTTTTAATTTATCCTGCAAGTGTATAACTTATAGATTAAAAATTGCCTAAAATTTGGTGTAAAAAGAAACAAATGCAAATACAGCGAAAACGTTATTTTAACATACCATAGCCCATGAAAAAAATCTTCAAAACATGTATACTGTTGGTCTATCTTTCCTGCTAAACATAAATAACATTAAGTGCTGAGTGCATGTTTTAGGCCCTTACATTAAACTTATCTCTGGTATGGTGTCTTGAGTTAATCAAGGTCCCATCCTAACCACTCCTACTGCCTTCTGTCATCTCCACCGCTATTTTTCCTCAAACAGGTTAAACTGCTACAACAGTAATTTCACCCTGCACTCCCTCACATAGCCCAGAAAATTATACCCTGCAGCTATTAATTTACCCTGCAAGTGTATAACCTATAGAATAAAACTAGCCTAAAAATTTGGTGTAAAAAGAAACATATCTAAATACATCCAAAGCATTACATTAACATACGATAACCCTTGTAAAATCCTCAAAAATTGTATACTGTTGGCGTGTCTTTCCTGCTAAACATAAATAACATTAAGTGCTGAGTGCAGGTTTTAGGCCCTTACATTAAACTTAGCTCTGGTGTGGTGTCTTGAGTCATTCAAGGTCCCCTTCTAACCACTCCTTCTGCCTTCTCTTTCCACCCCTTTTTTTCCTCAAAGAGTTTAAACTGCTACAACAGTAAATCCACCCTGCACCCCTCACATAGCCCAGACAATTATACCCTGCAGCTGTTAATTTATCTTGCAAGTGCAAAACCTATAGATTTAAAATAGTTTAAAAATTTGGTGTAAAAAGAAAAAATCTAAACACAGCCAAAACATTCCATTAACATACCATAACCCTTGTAAAAATCCTCAAACAGTGTATACTGTTGGTCTGATTTTCTGCTAAACATAAATAACATTAAGTGCTGAGTGCAGGTTTTAGGCCCCTTCATTAATCTTCTCTCTGGTGTTGTCTTGAGTCATTCAATGTCCCCCTCTAACCACTCCTACTGCCTTCTCTCTTACCTACCCCCATTTTTCCTCAAGCAGGTTAAACTGCTACAACAGTAATTTCACTATGCACTCCCTCACATAGCCCAGAAAATTATACCCTGCAGCTATTAATTTATCCTACAAGTGTGTAATCTATAGATTAAAAATAGCCTAAAAATTTGATGTAAAAAGGAACAAATCTAAACACAGCCAAAACTTTACATTAACATACCATAATACTTGTAAAAATCCTCAAAAAGTATATACTGATGGTCTGTCTTTCCTTCTAAACATAAATAACATTAAGTGCTGAGAGCATGGTTTTAAGCCTTTACATTAAACTTATCTCTGGTGTGGTGTCTTGAGTGAATGAAGTCCCTCTAACCACTCCTACTGCATTCTCTCTTCGTCTCCCCCATTTTTCGTCAAACAGGTTAAACTGGTACAACAGTAATTTCACCCTACACTCCATCACATAACTCAGAAAATTATACCATGCAGCTATTAATTTATCCTGCAAGTGTATAACCTATAGATTAAGAACTGCCTAAAACTTTGGTGTAAAAGAAACAAATCTAAATATAGCCAAAACGTTACCTTAGCATACCATAATCCTTGTAAAATCCTCAAAAGAGGTATACTGTTGGTTTGTCTTTCCCACTAAATATAAATAACATCAAGTGCTGAGTGCAAGTTTTAGGCCCTTACATTAACATTATCTCTGGTGTGGTGTCTTGAGTCAATCAAGGTCCCCCTCTAACCGCTACTACTACTGCCTTCTCTCTTCCCCACCCCCATTTTTCCTCAAACAGGTTAAACTGCTAAAACAGTAATTTCACTCTGGTCTCCCTCACATATCCCAGAAAATTATACCCTGCGGCTTTTAATTTATCCTGCAAGTGTATAACCTATAGATTAAAATAGCCTCAAAATTTGGTGTAAAAAAATCAAATCTAAATACAGCCAAACATTACCTTAACATACCATAACCCTTGTAAAAATCCTAAAAACGTTTATACTGTTGGTCTGTCTTTCCTGCTAAACATAAATAACATTAAGTGCTGAGTGCAGGTTTTAGGCCCTTACATTCAACTTATCTCTGGTGTGGTGTCTTGAGTTAATCAAGGTCCCCTTTAAACCACTCATACTGCCTTCTCTCTTCCCCAACCCCATTTTTCCTCAAACAGGTTAAACTGCTAAAACAGCAATTTCACCCTGTGCTCATTTACATATTCCAGAAAATTATACCCTGCAGCTTTTAATTTATCCTGCAAGTGTATAACTTATAGATTAAAAATTGCCTAAAATTTGGTGTAAAAAGAAACAAATGCAAATACAGCGAAAACGTTATTTTAACATACCATAGCCCATGAAAAAAATCTTCAAAACATGTATACTGTTGGTCTATCTTTCCTGCTAAACATAAATAACATTAAGTGCTGAGTGCATGTTTTAGGCCCTTACATTAAACTTATCTCTGGTATGGTGTCTTGAGTTAATCAAGGTCCCATCCTAACCACTCCTACTGCCTTCTGTCATCTCCACCGCTATTTTTCCTCAAACAGGTTAAACTGCTACAACAGTAATTTCACCCTGCACTCCCTCACATAGCCCAGAAAATTATACCCTGCAGCTATTAATTTATCCTGCACGTGTATAATCTATAGAATAAAACTAGCCTAAAAATTTGGTGTAAAAAGAAAGAAATCTAAATACAGCCAAAACATTACATTAACATACCATAACCCTTGTAAAAATCCTCAAAAAGTGTATACTGTTGGTATGTCTTTCCTGCTAAACATAAATAACATTAAGTGCTGAGTGCAGGTTTTAGGCCCTTACATTAAACTTAGCTCTGGTGTGGTGTCTTGAGTCATTCAAGGTCCCCTTCTAACCACTCCTTCTGCCTTCTCTTTCCACCCCTTTTTTTCCTCAAAGAGTTTAAACTGCTACAACAGTAAATCCACCCTGCACCCCCTCACATAGCCCAGACAATTATACCCTGCAGCTGTTAATTTATCTTGCAAGTGCAAAACCTATAGATTTAAAATAGTTTAAAAATTTGGTGTAAAAAGAAAAATCTAAACACAGCCAAAACATTCCATTAACATACCATAACCCTTGTAAAATCCTCAAACAGTGTATACTGTTGGTCTGATTTTCTGCTAAACATAAATAACATTAAGTGCTGAGTGCAGGTTTTAGGCCCCTTCATTAATCTTCTCTCTGGTGTTGTCTTGAGTCATTCAATGTCCCCCTCTAACCACTCCTACTGCCTTCTCTCTTACCTACCCCCATTTTTCCTCAAGCAGGTTAAACTGCTACAACAGTAATTTCACTATGCACTCCCTCACATAGCCCAGAAAATTATACCCTGCAGCTATTAATTTATCCTACAAGTGTGTAATCTATAGATTAAAAATAGCCTAAAAATTTGATGTAAAAAGGAACAAATCTAAACACAGCCAAAACTTTACATTAACATACCATAATACTTGTAAAAATCCTCAAAAAGTATATACTGATGGTCTGTCTTTCCTTCTAAACATAAATAACATTAAGTGCTGAGAGCATGGTTTTAAGCCTTTACATTAAACTTATCTCTGGTGTGGTGTCTTGAGTGAATGAAGTCCCCTCTAACCACTCCTACTGCATTCTCTCTTCGTCTCCCCCATTTTTCGTCAAACAGGTTAAACTGGTACAACAGTAATTTCACCCTACACTCCATCACATAACTCAGAAAATTATACCATGCAGCTATTAATTTATCCTGCAAGTGTATAACCTATAGATTAAGAACTGCCTAAAACTTTGGTGTAAAAAGAAACAAATCTAAATATAGCCAAAACGTTACCTTAGCATACCATAATCCTTGTAAAAATCCTCAAAAGAGGTATACTGTTGGTTTGTCTTTCCCACTAAATATAAATAACATCAAGTGCTGAGTGCAAGTTTTAGGCCCTTACATTAACATTATCTCTGGTGTGGTGTCTTGAGTCAATCAAGGTCCCCCTCTAACCGCTACTACTACTGCCTTCTCTCTTCCCCACCCCCATTTTTCCTCAAACAGGTTAAACTGCTAAAACAGTAATTTCACTCTGGTCTCCCTCACATATCCCAGAAAATTATACCCTGCGGCTTTTAATTTATCCTGCAAGTGTATAACCTATAGATTAAAATAGCCTCAAAATTTGGTGTAAAAAAAATCAAATCTAAATACAGCCAAACATTACCTTAACATACCATAACCCTTGTAAAAATCCTAAAAACGTTTATACTGTTGGTCTGTCTTTCCTGCTAAACATAAATAACATTAAGTGCTGAGTGCAGGTTTTAGGCCCTTACATTCAACTTATCTCTGGTGTGGTGTCTTGAGTTAATCAAGGTCCCATTCTAACCAATCCTACTGCCTTCTCTCTTCCCCACCGCCATTTTTCCTCAAACAAGTTAAACTGCTACAACAGTAATTTCACCCTGCACTCCCTCACACAGCCCAGAAAATTATAAACTGCAGATATTAATTTATCCTGCAAGTGTATAACCTATAGATTAACACTAGCATAAAAAATTTGGTTTAAAAAGAAACAAATTTAAATAGAGCCAAAACATTACATTAACATACCATAACACTTGTAAAAGTCCTCAAGAAGTGTATACTGTTGGTCTGTCTTTCCTGCTAAACATAAATAACATTAAGTGCTGAGTGCAGGTTTTAGGCCCTTACATTAAACTTAGCTCTGGTGTGGTGTCTTGAGTCAATGAAGCTCCCCTTCTCACCACTCCTACTGCCTTCTCTCCCCCACTTTTTCCTCAAACAGTTTAAACTGCTACAACAGTAATTTCACCCTGCACTCCCTCACATAGCTCAGAAAATTATACCCTGCAGCTGTTAATTTATCCTGCAAGTGCAAAACCTATAGATTTAAAATAGCCTAAAAATTTGGTGTAAAAAGAAACAAATCTAAATACAGCCAAAACATTCCATTAACATACCATAGCCCTTGTAAAAATCCTCAAACAGTGTATACTGTTGGTCTGTCTTTTCTGCTAAACATAAATAACATTAAGTGCTGAGTGCAGGTTTTAGGCCCCTACATTAAACTTATCTCTGGTGTGGTCTTGAGTCATTCAATGTCCCCCTATAACCAATCCTACTGCCTTCTCTCTTTCCCACCCCATTTTTCCTCAAACAGGTTAAACTGCTACAACAGTAATTTCACCATGCACTCCCTCACATAGCCCAGAAAATTATACCCTGCAGCTATTAATTTATCCTGCAAGTGTGTAACCTATGGATTAAAAATAGCCTAAAAATTTGGTGTAAAAAGGAACAAATCTAAACACAGCCAAAACTTTACCTTAACATACCATAACCCTTGTAAAAATCCTCAAAAAGTGTATACTCTTGAGCTGTCTTTCCTGCTAAACATAAAAACCATTAAGTGCTGAGTGCAAGTTTTAGGCCCTTACATTACTCTTATCTTTGGTGTGGTGTCTTGAGTCAATCGAGGTCCCCTTTAAACCACTCATACTGCCTTCTCTCTTCCCCAACCCCATTTTTCCTCAAACAGGTTAAACTGCTAAAACAGTAATTTCACCCTGTGCTCATTTACATATTCCAGAAAATTATACCCTGCAGCTTTTAATTTATCCTGCAAGTGTATAACTTATAGATTAAAAATTGCCTAAAATTTGGTGTAAAAAGAAACAAATGCAAATACAGCGAAAACGTTATCTTAACATACCATAGCCCATGAAAAAATCCTCAAAACATGTATACTGTTGGTCTATCTTTCCTGCTAAACATAAATAACATTAAGTGCTGAGTGCATGTTTTAGGCCCTTACATTAAACTTATCTCTGGTATGGTGTCTTGAGTTAATCAAGGTCCCATTCTAACCACTCCTACTGCCTTCTCTCATCTCCACCGCTATTTTTCCTCAAACAGGTTAAACTGCTACAACAGTAATTTCACCCTGCACTCCCTCACATAGCCCAGAAAATTATACCCTGCAGCTATTAATTTATCCTGCACGTGTATAATCTATAGAATGAAACTAGCCTAAAATTTGGTGTAAAAAGAAAGAAATCTAAATACAGCCAAAACATTACATTAACATACCATAACCCTTGTAAAAATCCTCAAAAAGTGTATACTGTTGGTATGTCTTTCCTGCTAAACATAAATAACATTAAGTGCTGAGTGCAGGTTTTAGGCCCTTACATTAAACCTAGCTCTGGTGTGGTGTCTTGAGTCATTCAAGGTCCCCTTCTAACCACTCCTTCTGCCTTCTCTCTTTCCACCCCTTTTTTTCCTCAAAGAGTTTAAACTGCTACAACAGTAAATCCACCCTGCACCCCCTCACATAGCCCAGACAATTATACCCTGCAGCTGTTAATTTATCTTGCAAGTGCAAAACCTATAGATTTAAAATAGTTTAAAAATTTGGTGTAAAAAGAAAAAATCTAAACACAGCCAAAACATTCCATTAACATACCATAACCCTTGTAAAAATCCTCAAACAGTGTATACTGTTGGTCTGTTTTTTCTGCTAAACATAAATAACATTAAGTGCTGAGTGCAGGTTTTAGGCCCCTTCATTAATCTTCTCTCTGGTGTTGTCTTGAGTCATTCAATGTCCCCCTCTAACCACTCCTACTGCCTTCTCTCTTACCTACCCCCATTTTTCCTCAAGCAGGATAAACTGCTACAACAGTAATTTCACTATGCACCCCCTCACATAGCCCAGAAATTTATACCCTGCAGCTATTAATTTATCCTACAAGTGTGTAATCTATAGATTAAAAATAGCCTAAAAATTTGGTGTAAAAAGGAACAAATCTAAACACAGCCAAAACTTTACCTTAACATACCATAACCCTTCTAAAAATCCTCAAAAAGTGTATACTGTTGGTCTGTCTTTCCCGCTAAATATAAATAACATTAAGTGCTGAGTTTAAGTTTTAGGCCTTTACATTAACCTTATCTCTGGTGTGGTGTCTTGAGACAATCAAGGTTCCCCTCTAACCACTATTACTACTGCCTTCTGTCTTCCCCACCCCCATTTTTCCTCAAACAGGTTAAACTTCTAAAACAGTCATTTCACGCTGCACTCCCTCACATAGCCCAGAAAATGATACCCTGCAGCTTTTAATTTATTGTGCAAGTGTATAACATATAGAATAAAAATTGCCTAAACTTTGGTGTAAAAAGAAACAAATCTAAATACAGCCAAAATGTTATCTTAACATACCATAACCCTTGTAAAAATCATCAAAAAGTATATACTGTTGAGCTGTCTTTCTGTCTAAACATAAAAAAACATTAAGTGCTGAGTGCAGGTTTTAGGCCCTTACAATAAATTTATCTCTGGTGTTGTGTCTTGAGTCAATCAAGGTCCCCTTCTAACCACTCCTACTGCCTTCTCTCTTCCCCAATCCCCATTTTTCGTCAATCAGGTTAAACTGCTAAAACAGTAATTTCACCCTGTACTCCCTCACATAGCCCAGAAAATTATACCCTGCAGCTGTTAATTTATCCTGCAAGTGCAAAACCTATAGATTTAAAATAGCCTAAAAATTTGGTGTAAAAAGAAACAAATCTAAATACAGTCAAAACATTACATTAACATACCATAACCCTTATAAAAATCCTCAAACAGTATATACTGTTGGTCTGTCTTTTCTGCTAAACATAAATAACATTAAGTGCTGAGTGCAGGTTTTAGGCCCCTACATTAAACTTATCTCTGGTGTGGTCTTGAGTCATTCAATGTCCCCCTCTAACCACTCCTACTGCTTTCTCTCTTCCCTAACCCAATTTTTCCTCAAACAGGTTAAACTGCTACAACAGTAATTTCACCATGCACTCACTCACATAGCCCAGAAAATTATACCCTGCAGCTATTAATTTATCCTGCAAGTGTATAACCTATTGATTAAAACTAGCGTAAAAATTTTGTGTAAAAAGAAACAAATCTAAATACAGCCAAAACATTACATTAACATACCATAATACTTGTAAAAATCCTCAAAAAGTATATACTGATGGTCTGTCTTTCCTGCTAAACATAAATAACATTAAGTGCTGAGTGCAGGTTTTAAGCCTTTACATTAAACTTATCTCTGGTGTGGTGTCTTGAGTGAATGAAGTCCCCTCTAACCACTCCTACTGCATTCTCTCTTCGTCTCCCCCATTTTTCGTCAAACAGGTTAAACTGGTACAACAGTAATTTCACCCTACACTCCCTCACATAACTCAGAAAATTATACCATGCAGCTATTAATTTATCCTGCAAGTGTATAACCTATAGATTAAGAACTGCCTAAAACTTTGGTGTAAAAAGAAACAAATCTAAATATAGCCAAAACGTTACTTTAACATACCATAATCCTTGTAAAAATCCTCAAAAGGGGTATACTGTTGGTTTGTCTTTCCCACTAAATATAAATAACATTAAGTGCTGAGTGCAAGTTTTAGGCCCTTACATTAACATTATCTCTGGTGTGGTGTCTTGAGTCAATCAAGGTCCCCCTCTAACCGCTACTACTACTGCCTTCTCTCTTCCCCACCCCCATTTTTCCTCAAACAGGTTAAACTGCTAAAACAGTAATTTCACTCTGGTCTCCCTCACATATCCCAGAAAATTATACCCTGCGGCTTTTAATTTATCCTGCAAGTGTATAACCTATAGATTAAAATAGCCTCAAAATTTGGTGTAAAAAAATCAAATCTAAATACAGCCAAACATTACCTTAACATACCATAACCCTTGTAAAAATCCTAAAAACATTTATACTGTTGGTCTGTCTTTCCTGCTAAACATAAATAACATTAAGTGCTGAGTGCAGGTTTTAGGCCCTTACATTCAACTTATCTCTGGTGTGGTGTCTTGAGTTAATCAAGGTCCCATTCTAACCAATCCTACTGCCTTCTCTCTTCCCCACCGCCATTTTTCCTCAAACAAGTTAAACTGCTACAACAGTAATTTCACCCTGCACTCCCTCACACAGCCCAGAAAATTATAACCTGCAGATATTAATTTATCCTGCAAGTGTATAACCTATAGATTAACACTAGCATAAAAAATTTGGTTTCAAAAGAAACAAATTTAAATAGAGCCAAAACATTACATTAACATACCATAACACTTGTAAAAGTCCTCAAGAAGTGTATACTGTTGGTCTGTCTTTCCTGCTAAACATAAATAACATTAAGTGCTGAGTGCAGGTTTTAGGCCCTTACATTAAACTTAGCTCTGGTGTGGTGTCTTGAGTCATTTAAGGTCCCCCTTTAACCACTCCTACTGCCTTCTCTCTTTCCACCCCTTTTTTCCTCAAACAGTTTAAACTGCTACAACAGTAATTTCACCCTGCACTCCCTCACATAGCTCAGAAAATTATACCCTGCAGCTGTTAATTTATCCTGCAAGTGCAAAACCTATAGATTTAAAATAGCCTAAAAATTTGGTGTAAAAAGAAACAAATCTAAATACAGCCAAAACATTCCATTAACATACCATAGCCCTTGTAAAAATCCTCAAACAGTGTATACTGTTGGTCTGTCTTTTCTGCTAAACATAAATAACATTAAGTGCTGAGTGCAGGTTTTAGGCCCCTACATTAAACTTATCTCTGGTGTGGTCTTGAGTCATTCAATGTCCCCCTATAACCAATCCTACTGCCTTCTCTCTTTCCTACCCCCATTTTTCCTCAAACAGGTTAAACTGCTACAACAGTAATTTCACCATGCACTCCCTCACATAGCCCAGAAAATTATACCCTGCAGCTATTAATTTATCCTGCAAGTGTGTAACCTATGGATTAAAAATAGCCTAAAAATTTGGTGTAAAAAGGAACAAATCTAAACACAGCCAAAACTTTACCTTAACATACCATAACCCTTGTAAAAATCCTCAAAAAGTGTATACTCTTGAGCTGTCTTTCCTGCTAAACATAAAAACCATTAAGTGCTGAGTGCAAGTTTTAGGCCCTTACATTACTCTTATCTTTGGTGTGGTGTCTTGAGTCAATCAAGGTCCCCTTTAAACCACTCATACTGCCTTCTCTCTTCCCCAACCCCATTTTTCCTCAAACAGGTTAAACTGCTAAAACAGCAATTTCACCCTGTGCTCATTTACATATTCCAGAAAATTATACCCTGCAGCTTTTAATTTATCCTGCAAGTGTATAACTTATAGATTAAAAATTGCCTAAAATTTGGTGTAAAAAGAAACAAATGCAAATACAGCGAAAACGTTATTTTAACATACCATAGCCCATGAAAAAAATCTTCAAAACATGTATACTGTTGGTCTATCTTTCCTGCTAAACATAAATAACATTAAGTGCTGAGTGCATGTTTTAGGCCCTTACATTAAACTTATCTCTGGTATGGTGTCTTGAGTTAATCAAGGTCCCATCCTAACCACTCCTACTGCCTTCTGTCATCTCCACCGCTATTTTTCCTCAAACAGGTTAAACTGCTACAACAGTAATTTCACCCTGCACTCCCTCACATAGCCCAGAAAATTATACCCTGCAGCTATTAATTTATCCTGCACGTGTATAATCTATAGAATAAAACTAGCCTAAAAATTTGGTGTAAAAAGAAAGAAATCTAAATACAGCCAAAACATTACATTAACATACCATAACCCTTGTAAAAATCCTCAAAAAGTGTATACTGTTGGTATGTCTTTCCTGCTAAACATAAATAACATTAAGTGCTGAGTGCAGGTTTTAGGCCCTTACATTAAACTTAGCTCTGGTGTGGTGTCTTGAGTCATTCAAGGTCCCCTTCTAACCACTCCTTCTGCCTTCTCTCTTTCCACCCCTTTTTTTCCTCAAAGAGTTTAAACTGCTACAACAGTAAATCCACCCTGCACCCCCTCACATAGCCCAGACAATTATACCCTGCAGCTGTTAATTTATCTTGCAAGTGCAAAACCTATAGATTTAAAATAGTTTAAAAATTTGGTGTAAAAAGAAAAAATCTAAACACAGCCAAAACATTCCATTAACATACCATAACCCTTGTAAAAATCCTCAAACAGTGTATACTGTTGGTCTGATTTTCTGCTAAACATAAATAACATTAAGTGCTGAGTGCAGGTTTTAGGCCCCTTCATTAATCTTCTCTCTGGTGTTGTCTTGAGTCATTCAATGTCCCCCTCTAACCACTCCTACTGCCTTCTCTCTTACCTACCCCCATTTTTCCTCAAGCAGGTTAAACTGCTACAACAGTAATTTCACTATGCACTCCCTCACATAGCCCAGAAAATTATACCCTGCAGCTATTAATTTATCCTACAAGTGTGTAATCTATAGATTAAAAATAGCCTAAAAATTTGATGTAAAAAGGAACAAATCTAAACACAGCCAAAACTTTACATTAACATACCATAATACTTGTAAAAATCCTCAAAAAGTATATACTGATGGTCTGTCTTTCCTTCTAAACATAAATAACATTAAGTGCTGAGAGCATGGTTTTAAGCCTTTACATTAAACTTATCTCTGGTGTGGTGTCTTGAGTGAATGAAGTCCCCTCTAACCACTCCTACTGCATTCTCTCTTCGTCTCCCCCATTTTTCGTCAAACAGGTTAAACTGGTACAACAGTAATTTCACCCTACACTCCATCACATAACTCAGAAAATTATACCATGCAGCTATTAATTTATCCTGCAAGTGTATAACCTATAGATTAAGAACTGCCTAAAACTTTGGTGTAAAAAGAAACAAATCTAAATATAGCCAAAACGTTACCTTAGCATACCATAATCCTTGTAAAAATCCTCAAAAGGGGTATACTGTTGGTTTGTCTTTCCCACTAAATATAAATAACATCAAGTGCTGAGTGCAAGTTTTAGGCCCTTACATTAACATTATCTCTGGTGTGGTGTCTTGAGTCAATCAAGGTCCCCCTCTAACCGCTACTACTACTGCCTTCTCTCTTCCCCACCCCCATTTTTCCTCAAACAGGTTAAACTGCTAAAACAGTAATTTCACTCTGGTCTCCCTCACATATCCCAGAAAATTATACCCTGCGGCTTTTAATTTATCCTGCAAGTGTATAACCTATAGATTAAAATAGCCTCAAAATTTGGTGTAAAAAAAATCAAATCTAAATACAGCCAAACATTACCTTAACATACCATAACCCTTGAAAAAATCCTAAAAACGTTTATACTGTTGGTCTGTCTTTCCTGCTAAACATAAATAACATTAAGTGCTGAGTGCAGGTTTTAGGCCCTTACATTCAACTTATCTCTGGTGTGGTGTCTTGAGTTAATCAAGGTCCCATTCTAACCAATCCTACTGCCTTCTCTCTTCCCCACCGCCATTTTTCCTCAAACAAGTTAAACTGCTACAACAGTAATTTCACCCTGCACTCCCTCACACAGCCCAGAAAATTATAAACTGCAGATATTAATTTATCCTGCAAGTGTATAACCTATAGATTAACACTAGCATAAAAAATTTGGTTTAAAAAGAAACAAATTTAAATAGAGCCAAAACATTACATTAACATACCATAACACTTGTAAAAGTCCTCAAGAAGTGTATACTGTTGGTCTGTCTTTCCTGCTAAACATAAATAACATTAAGTGCTGAGTGCAGGTTTTAGGCCCTTACATTAAACTTAGCTCTGGTGTGGTGTCTTGAGTCATTTAAGGTCCCCCTTTAACCACTCCTACTGCCTTCTCTCTTTCCACTCCTTTTTTTCCTCAAACAGTTTAAACTGCTACAACAGTAATTTCACCCTGCACTCCCTCACATAGCTCAGAAAATTATACCCTGCAGCTGTTAATTTATCCTGCAAGTGCAAAACCTATAGATTTAAAATAGCCTAAAAATTTGGTGTAAAAAGAAACAAATCTAAATACAGCCAAAACATTCCATTAACATACCATAGCCCTTGTAAAAATCCTCAAACAGTGTATACTGTTGGTCTGTCTTTTCTGCTAAACATAAATAACATTAAGTGCTGAGTGCAGGTTTTAGGCCCCTACATTAAACTTATCTCTGGTGTGGTCTTGAGTCATTCAATGTCCCCCTATAACCAATCCTACTGCCTTCTCTCTTTCCTACCCCCATTTTTCCTCAAACAGGTTAAACTGCTACAACAGTAATTTCACCATGCACTCCCTCACATAGCCCAGAAAATTATACCATGCAGCTATTAATTTATCCTGCAAGTGTGTAACCTATGGATTAAAAATAGCCTAAAAATTTGGTGTAAAAAGGAACAAATCTAAACACAGCCAAAACTTTACCTTAACATACCATAACCCTTGTAAAAATCCTCAAAAAGTGTATACTCTTGAGCTGTCTTTCCTGCTAAACATAAAAACCATTAAGTGCTGAGTGCAAGTTTTAGGCCCTTACATTACTCTTATCTTTGGTGTGGTGTCTTGAGTCAATCGAGGTCCCCTTTAAACCACTCATACTGCCTTCTCTCTTCCCCAACCCCATTTTTCCTCAAACAGGTTAAACTGCTAAAACAGTAATTTCACCCTGTGCTCATTTACATATTCCAGAAAATTATACCCTGCAGCTTTTAATTTATCCTGCAAGTGTATAACTTATAGATTAAAAATTGCGTAAAATTTGGTGTAAAAAGAAACAAATGCAAATACAGCGAAAACGTTATCTTAACATACCATAGCCCATGAAAAAATCCTCAAAACATGTATACTGTTGGTCTATCTTTCCTGCTAAACATAAGTAACATTAAGTGCTGAGTGCATGTTTTAGGCCCTTACATTAAACTTATCTCTGGTATGGTGTCTTGAGTTAATCAAGGTCCCATTCTAACCACTCCTACTGCCTTCTCTCATCTCCACCGCTATTTTTCCTCAAACAGGTTAAACTGCTACAACAGTAATTTCACCCTGCACTCCCTCACATAGCCCAGAAAATTATACCCTGCAGCTATTAATTTATCCTGCACGTGTATAATCTATAGAATAAAACTAGCCTAAACATTTGGTGTAAAAAGAAAGAAATCTAAATACAGCCAAAACATTACATTAACATACCATAACCCTTGTAAAAATCCTCAAAAAGTGTATACTGTTGATATGTCTTTCCTGCTAAACATAAATAACATTAAGTGCTGAGTGCAGGTTTTAGGCCCTTACATTAAACTTAGCTCTGGTGTGGTGTCTTGAGTCATTCAAGGTCCCCTTCTAACCACTCCTTCTGCCTTCTCTCTTTCCACCCCTTTTTTTCCTCAAAGAGTTTAAACTGCTACGACAGTAAATCCACCCTGCACCCCCTCACATAGCCCAGACAATTATACCCTGCAGCTGTTAATTTATCTTGCAAGTGCAAAACCTATAGATTTAAAATAGTTTAAAAATTTGGTGTAAAAAGAAAAAATCTAAACACAGCCAAAACATTCCATTAACATACCATAACCCTTGTAAAAATCCTCAAACAGTGTATACTGTTGGTCTGTTTTTTCTGCTAAACATAAATAACATTAAGTGCTGAGTGCAGGTTTTAGGCCCCTTCATTAATCTTCTCTCTGGTGTTGTCTTGAGTCATTCAATGTCCCCCTCTAACCACTCCTACTGCCTTCTCTCTTACCTACCCCCATTTTTCCTCAAGCAGGATAAACTGCTACAACAGTAATTTCACTATGCACCCCCTCACATAGCCCAGAAAATTATACCCTGCAGCTATTAATTTATCCTACAAGTGTGTAATCTATAGATTAAAAATAGCCTAAAAATTTGGTGTAAAAAGGAACAAATCTAAACACAGCCAAAACTTTACCTTAACATACCATAACCCTTCTAAAAATCCTCAAAAAGTGTATACTGTTGGTCTGTCTTTCCCGCTAAATATAAATAACATTAAGTGCTGAGTTTAAGTTTTAGGCCTTTACATTAACCTTATCTCTGGTGTGGTGTCTTGAGACAATCAAGGTTCCCCTCTAACCACTATTACTACTGCCTTCTGTCTTCCCCACCCCCATTTTTCCTCAAACAGGTTAAACTTCTAAAACAGTCATTTCACGCTGCACTCCCTCACATAGCCCAGAAAATGATACCCTGCAGCTTTTAATTTATTGTGCAAGTGTATAACATATAGAATAAAAATTGCCTAAACTTTGGTGTAAAAAGAAACAAATCTAAATACAGCCAAAATGTTATCTTAACATACCATAACCCTTGTAAAAATCATCAAAAAGTATATACTGTTGAGCTGTCTTTCTGTCTAAACATAAAAAAACATTAAGTGCTGAGTGCAGGTTTTAGGCCCTTACAATAAATTTATCTCTGGTGTTGTGTCTTGAGTCAATCAAGGTCCCCTTCTAACCACTCCTACTGCCTTCTCTCTTCCCCAATCCCCATTTTTCGTCAATCAGGTTAAACTGCTAAAACAGTAATTTCACCCTGTACTCCCTCACATAGCCCAGAAAATTATACCCTGCAGCTGTTAATTTATCCTGCAAGTGCAAAACCTATAGATTTAAAATAGCCTAAAAATTTTGTGTAAAAAGAAACAAATCTAAATACAGCCAAAACATTACATTAACATACCATAATACTTGTAAAAATCCTCAAAAAGTATATACTGATGGTCTGTCTTTCCTGCTAAACATAAATAACATTAAGTGCTGAGTGCAGGTTTTAAGCCTTTACATTAAACTTATCTCTGGTGTGGTGTCTTGAGTGAATGAAGTCCCCTCTAACCACTCCTACTGCATTCTCTCTTCGTCTCCCCCATTTTTCGTCAAACAGGTTAAACTGGTACAACAGTAATTTCACCCTACACTCCCTCACATAACTCAGAAAATTATACCATGCAGCTATTAATTTATCCTGCAAGTGTATAACCTATAGATTAAGAACTGCCTAAAACTTTGGTGTAAAAAGAAACAAATCTAAATATAGCCAAAACGTTACTTTAACATACCATAATCCTTGTAAAAATCCTCAAAAGGGGTATACTGTTGGTTTGTCTTTCCCACTAAATATAAATAACATTAAGTGCTGAGTGCAAGTTTTAGGCCCTTACATTAACGTTATCTCTGGTGTGGTGTCTTGAGTCAATCAAGGTCCCCCTCTAACCGCTACTACTACTGCCTTCTCTCTTCCCCACCCCCATTTTTCCTCAAACAGGTTAAACTGCTAAAACAGTAATTTCACTCTGGTCTCCCTCACATATCCCAGAAAATTATACCCTGCGGCTTTTAATTTATCCTGCAAGTGTATAACCTATAGATTAAAATAGCCTCAAAATTTGGTGTAAAAAAAAATCAAATCTAAATACAGCCAAACATTACCTTAACATACCATAACCCTTGTAAAAATCCTAAAAACGTTTATGCTGTTGATCTGTCTTTCCTGCTAAAAATAAATAACATTAAGTGCTGAGTGCAGGTTTTAGGCCCTTACATTCAACTTATCTCTGGTGTGGTATCTTGAGTTAATCAAGGCTCCATTCTAACCAATCCTACTGCCTTCTCTCTTCCCCACCACCATTTTTCCTCAAACAGGTTAAACTGCTACAACAGTAATTTCACCCTGCACTCCCTCACACAGCCCAGAAAATTATAAACTGCAGATATTAATTTATCCTGCAAGTGTATAACCTATAGATTAACACTAGCATAAAAAAATTGGTGTAAAAAGAAACAAATTTAAATAGAGCCAAAACATTATATTAACATACCATAACACTTGTAAAAGTCCTCAAGAAGTGTATACTGTTGGTCTGTCTTTCCTGCTAAACATAAATAACATTAAGTGCTGAGTGCAGGTTTTAGGCCCTTACATTAAACTTAGCTCTGGTGTGGTAGATTAAAATAGCCTCAAAATTTGGTGTAAAAAAAAATCAAATCTAAATAGAGCCAAACATTACCTTAACATACCATAACCCTTGTAAAAATCCTAAAAACGTTTATACTGTTGGTCTGTCTTTCCTGCTAAACATAAATAACATTAAGTGCTTAGTGCAGGTTTTAGGCCCTTACATTCAACTTATCTCTGGTGTGGTATCTTGAGTTAATCAAGGCTCCATTCTAACCAATCCTACTGCCTTCTCTCTTCCCCACCACCATTTTTCCTCAAACAGGTTAAACTGCTACAACAGTAATTTCACCCTGCACTCCCTCACACAGCCCAGAAAATTATAAACTGCAGATATTAATTTATCCTGCAAGTGTATAACCTATAGATTAACACTAGCATAAAAAATTTGGTGTAAGAAGAAACAAATTTAAATAGAGCCAAAACATTATATTAACATACCATAACACTTGTAAAAGTCCTCAAGAAGTGTATACTGTTGGTCTGTCTTTCCTGCTAAACATAAATAACATTAAGTGCTGAGTGCAGGTTTTAGGCCCTTACATTAAACTTAGCTCTGGTGTGGTGTCTTGAGTCATTTAAGGTCCCCCTCTAACCACTCCTACTGCCTTCTCTCTTTCCACCCCTTTTTTTCCTCAAACAGTTTAAACTGCTGCAACAGTAATGTCACCCTGCACTCCCTCACATAGCCCAGAAAATTATACCCTGCAGCTGTTAATTTATCCTGCAAGTGCAAAACCTATAGATTTAAAATAGCCTAAAAATTTGGTGTAAAAAGAAACAAATCTAAATGCAGCCAAAACATTCCATTAACATACCATAGCCCTTGTAAAAATCCTCAAACAGTGTATACTGTTGGTCTGTCTTTTCTGTTAAACATAAATAACATTAAGTGCTGAGTGCAGGTTTTAGGCCCCTACATTAAACTTATCTCTGGTGTGGTCTTGAGTCATTCAATGTCCCCCTCTAACCACTCCTACTGCCTTCTCTCTTTCCTACCCCCATTTTTCCTCAAACAGGTTAAACTTCTACAACAGTAATTTCACCATGCACTCCCTCACATAGCCCAGAAAATTATACCCTGCAGCTATTAGTTTATCCTGCAAGTGTGTAACCTATGGATTAAGAATAGCCTAAAAATTTGGTGTAAAAAGGAACAAATCTAAACACAGCCAAAACTTTACCTTAACATACCATAACCCTTGTAAAAATCCTCAAAAAGTGTATACTCTTGGGCTGTCTTTCCTGCTAAACATAAAAACCATTAAGTGCTGAGTGCAAGTTTTCTGCCCTTACATTAATCTTATCTTTGGTGTGGTGTCTTGAGTCAATCAAGGTCCCCTTTAAACCACTCATACTGCCTTCTCTCTTCCCCAACCCCATTTTTCCTCAAACAGGTTAAACTACTAAAACAGTAATTTCACCCGGTGCTTATTTACATAGCCCAGAAAATTATACCCTGCAGCTTTTAATTTATCCTGCAAGTGTATAACTTATAGATTAAAAATTGCCTACAATTTGGTGTAAAAAGAAACAAATGCAAATACAGCCAAAACGTTACCTTAACATACCATAGCCCTTGTAAAAATCCTCAAAACGTTTATACTGTTGGTCTATCTTTCCTGCTAAACATAAATAACATTAAGTGCTGAGTGCAGGGTTTAGGCCCTTACATTAAACTTATCTCTGGTATGGTGTCTTGAGTTAATCAAGGTCCCATTCTAACAACTCCTACTGCCTTCTCTCTCTTCCCCACCGCAATTTTTCCTCAAACAGGTTAAACTGCTACAACAGTAATTTCACCCTACACTCCCTCACATAGCCCAGAAAATTATACCCTGCAGCTATTATTTTATCCTGCAAGTGTATAATCTATAGAATATAACTAGCCTAAAAATTTGATGTAAAAAGAAAGAAATCGAAATACAGGCAAAACATTACATTAACATACCATAACCCTTGTAAAAATCCTCAAAACGTGTATACTGTTGGTATGTCTTTCCTGCTAAACATAAATAACATTAAGTGCTGAGTGCAGGTTTTAGGCCCTTACATTAAACTTAGCTCTGGTGTGGTGTCTTGAGTTATTCAAGGTCCCCTTCTAACCACTCCTACTGCCTTCTCTCTTTCCACCCCTTTTTTTCCTCAAAGAGTTTAAACTGCTACAACAGTAATTCCACCCTGAACTCCCTCACATAGCCCAGAAAATTATACCCTGCAGCTGTTAATTTATCTTGCAAGTGCAAAACGTATAGATTTAAAATAGCATAAAAAATTGGTGTAAAAAGAAAAAATCTAAATACAGCCAAAACATTCCATTAACATAACATAACCCTTGTAAAATCCTCAAATAGTGTATACTTTTGGTCTGTCTTTTCTGCTAAACATAAATAACATTAAGTGCTGAGTGCAGGTTTTAGGCCCCTACATTAATCTTCTCTCTGGTGTGGTCTTGAGTCATTCAATGTCCCCCTCTAACCACTCCTACTGCCTTCTCTCTTACCTACCCCCATTTTTCCTCAAGCAGGTTAAACTGCTACAACAGTAATTTCACTATGCACTCCCTCACATAGCCCAGAAAATTATACCCTGCAGCTATTAATATATCCTGCAAGTGTGTAACCTACAGATTAAAAATAGCCTAAAAATTTGGTGTAAAAAGGAACAAATCTAAACACAGCCAAAACTTTACCTTAACATACCATAACCCTTGTAAAAATCCTCAAAAAGTGTATACTGTTGGTCTGTCTTTCCCGCTAAATATAAATAACATTAAGTGCTGAGTGCAGGTTTTAGGCCCTTACATTAACCTTATCTCTGGTATGGTGTCTTGAGTTAATCAAGGTCCCATTCTAACCACTCCTACTGCCTTCTCTCTTCCCCACCGCCATTTTTCGTCAAACAGCTTAAACTGCTACAACAGTAATTTCACCCAGCACTCCCTCACATAGCCCAGAAAATTATACCCCACAGCTTTTAATTTATCATGCAAGTGTATAATTTATAGATTAAAAATTGCCTAAAAATTTGGTGTAAAAGAAACAAATGCAAATACAGCGAAAACTTTACCTTAACATACCATAACCCTTGTAAAAATCCTCAAAAAGTGTATACTGTTGGTCTGTCTTTCCTGCTAAACAAAAATAACATTAAGTGCTGAGTGCAGGTTTATAGGCCCTTACATTAAACTTACCTCTGGTGTGGTGTCTTGAGTCATTCAAGTTCCCCCTCTAACCACTTCTGCTGCCTTTTCTCTTCCCTACCCCCATTTTTCCTCAAACAGGTTAAAGTGCTACAACAGTAATTTCCCCTGCACTCCCTCACATAGCCCAGAAAATTATATCCTGCAGCGATTAATTTATCCTGCAATTGTGTAACCTACAGATTAAAAATAGCCTAAAAATTTGGTGTAAAAAGAAACAAATCTAAATACTGCCAAAACGTTACCTTAACATACCATAACCATTATAAAAATCCTCAAAAAGTGTATACTGTTGGTCTGTCTTTTTTGCTAAACATAAATAACATTAAGTGCTGAGTGTAGGTTTTAGGCCCTTACATTAAACTTATCTCTGGTATGGTGTCTTGAGTCAATGAAGGTCCCCCTCTAATCACTCCTACTGCATTCTTTATTTGCCTCCCCCATTTTTTGTCAAACAGGTTAAACTGCTACAACAGTAATTTCACCCTGCACTCCCTCACATAACTCAGAAAATTATACCCTGCAGCTATTAATTTATCCTGCAAGTGTGTAACCTATAGATTAAAAATAGCCTAAAAATTTGGTGTAAAAGGAACAAATCTAAACTCAGCCAAAACTTTACCTTAACATACCATAACCCTTGTAAAAATCCTCAAAATGTGTATACTGTTGGTCTGTCTTTCCCGCTAAATATAAATAACATTAAGTGCTGAGTTTAAGTTTTAGGCCTTTACATTAACCTTATCTCTGGTGTGGTGTCTTGAGTCAATCAAGGTTCCCCTCTAACCACTTCTACTACTGCCTTCTGTCTTCCCCACCCCCATTTTTCCTCAAACAGGTTAAACTGCTAAAACAGTAATTTCACTCTGCTCTCCCTCACATAGCCCAGAAAATTATACCCTGCGGCTTTTAATTTATCCTGCAAGTGTGTAACCTATAGATTAAAAATAGCCTAAAAATTTGGTGTAAAAAGAAACAAATCTAAATACAGCCAAAACTTTACATTAACATACCATAACCCTTGTAAAAATCCTCAAAACGTGTATACTCTTGGACTGTCTTTCCTGCTAAACATAAAAGCCATTAAGTGCTGAGTGCAAGTTTTAGGCCCTTACATTAATCTTATCTTTGGTGTGGAGTCTTGAGTCAATCAAGGTCCCCTTTAAACCACTCCTACTGCCTTTTCTCTTCCCCAACCCCATTTTTCCTCAAACAGGTTAAACTGCTAAAACAGTCATTTCACCCTGCACTCCCTCACATAGCCCAGAAAATTATACCCTGCAGCTTTTAATTTATCCTGCAAGTGTATAACGTATAGAATAAAAATTGCCTAAAATTTGGTGTAAAAAGAAACAAACCTAAATACAGCCAAAATGTTATCTTAACATACCATAACCCTTGTAAAATCATCAAAAAGTATATACTGTTGAGCTGTCTTTCTGTCTAAACATAAAAAAACATTAAGTGCTGAGTGCAGGTTTTAGGCCCTTATAATAAATGTATCTCTGGTGTTGTGTCTTGAGTCAATCAAGGTCCCCTTCTAACCACTCCTACTGCCTTCTCTCTTCCCCAATCCCCATTTTTCCTCAATCAGGTTAAACTGCTAAAACAGTAATTTCACCCTGCACTCCCTGACATAGCCCAGAAAATTATACCCTGCAGCTGTTAATTTATCCTGCGAGTGCAAAACCTATAGATTTAAAATAGCCTAAAAATTTGGTGTAAAAAGAAACAAATCTAAATACAGCCAAAACATTACATTAACATACCATAACTCTTGTAAAAATCCTTAAACAGTGTATACTGTTGGTCTATCTTTTCTGCTAAACATACATAACATTAAGTGCTGAGTGCAGGTTTTAGGCCCCTACATTAAACTTATCTCTGGTGTGGTCTTGAGTCATTCAATGTCCCCCTCTAACCACTCCTACTGCCTTCTCTCTTCCCTACCCCCATTTTTCCTCAAACAGGTTAAACTGCTACAACAGTAATTTCGCCATTCACTCCCTACATATAAATATTATTAAGCCATATAGCAACCTGAGATCCCTACGGTCAGCCGACAAATTACTGGTCCAAACCCACAACGCTAATAACTCAGCTGGTGAATCCCTGTTCACCAACTTTGTTGGCCAAACCTGGAATGCCTTGCCAAACTATATAACCCTACAATCCTCCAAAAGTCTCTTCAAAAAAAAACCTCAAACAGTATCTCAAACTGAACTGGCTATGCCCTGTACCAACCCGGATTAAGTTATAAAACAATAGCATAATCAGTAATTATCATAACATCTAACTACATCACCATGCTATGTATCCAATCTTACTTGTAATTGCGTCTGTCCATGAGGACTGTGAGTCCCTACTAGGGACTAACTGTGAGTTACAATCTTACTTGTAAGTGTGTCTGTCCATGAGAACTAGGAGTCCCTACTAGGGAATATTACTAAACCAATGTACATAAGATATATTACCACTTTGTTTTTATATATTCTAATTGTTTTCTAACTTCTTGTGTAACCTTTGTTTGTCTGTCCATGAGAACTGTGAGTCCCTACTAGGGAACACTTCTAAACCAATGTACATAAGGTATATTACCACTTTTTTATATATATATTCTAATTGTTTTCTAACTTCTTGTGTAACCTTTTGTATGTTTGACTATGTGGAGCTTTTCTCCCCGGGCCTCCACTGAAAATGGACATGTATCCAGTCGGACTATCCCGGTAAACAAATGTAAAATAAATAAAATAAATATTCCCTTTATGAATCACACTCTGTTATTTTGTTCCTTGTGAAACTGTGATGACTGACAATGCTAGTTCCCCACTGAAAGCACCTGCCTGGTGTGCTAAGGAGAGCAAAATTGTGCTTTACCTGCTGCACAGCCAGTTCACGGAGCAGCTTCTGGGACCCTCTCTGTGTTCATTTTTGAAAATGAATTACTAGTATGACCTGAAAGAGGTGTTTTACCAGTGTTACAGGTATCCTTAGGGCTGGGAAGCAGGGCAGACACTGGAATAATGACCTGCAGCACTGCAACCCTTAAGATCACTGGCTGTGGGAAGGAGAGATTTGGTAACGATACGCTGACTGCCACTGTTAGAGTTTGGAAGTCATTTTTTTCAGTGTGTTGTTTTTGTAATTTAGAATAATGTTTTTAATAGGCAACTTAGTGTTTGTCACCTGCAAACTAATCAATGCTCAAAATGTCATCACTGGATGTTAACTGACATCTTGTAAGGTGAGTGCTGCATACTTATTACTTTTCCCTGTTCTCCAAGATATTGTAATCTCGGAATTGATTTTACACACACAAATACACACATGCACACACAGACATATATATATATATATATATATATATATATATATATATATATATATATATATATATATATATATATATATATATATATAAATATGTGTGTGTGTGTGTGTGTATATATATATATATATATATCTATATATGTGTGTGTGCGTGTGTGTGTGTGTGTGTGTGTGTGTGTGTGTGTATATATAAATATATATAATATGTATATAGTTATAATTAGATTGGTCGATCATGGGTAAAATCGACCTGTGAATGGTTGACTGTATTGGCTGACACTGCATAAGGTCGATAGTTGTATGAGAAAGCATGACACCTAAGGAAGTGGAATATGCCCCTTTCCCGGGATCATGCAGTCTTGGAATTGGTATATATAATTAGCAGGGGGTTTAAGGGTGTCCAGGGGGGGCGTACTCCTCTGCAGAAACACTATTTTATACATTGCATGTTCCAAGAATTAACTTCAAAGCATGTGCAGAAAAGTGTTGATCTTGTGTGATTTGACATTATTGTATTGACGTTAACCATGTCAACATAATGCTGAATCTTCCTTACCCACAAGACTATATATATATATATATATATATATATATATATATATATATATATATATATATATATAAAATGGGAATACTTTGTTTCACTGAAAGCTCATTTCACTGAATTTGAATTCGCCCTGACCAAATAGCTGAAAGCTCAAATTACTGAAAACTCATTTCACTGAATCTTATTTCACTGAATTGATGTACTGGTACTGTATAGAGTCCTATAAGGCAAGTAAAAGGTATATGCCCTTTTCCCCACTGTAGTGCGATCCTGGAGTTAGTATATATAATTAGGGGGAGTGGGGGTGTGTAGGACGTAACCCCCCCCCACCTAGTTTGGTTTTATATTATATTTCACAGCAATACATTTTAAACCATAGACATGCAAACTTACAATACCAATGACTAACTCTTTACAGAAGACAATATAAACCCAAAGTAAGTGGGGAGGCTGTGCCCCCCAAATCCCCCCTAACTATATATACTAACTCCAGGATCGCACTACACTGGGGAAAAGGTCATATACTTGCCTTGCAGTACTCTACCCAATGCCAGTACTTCACTTCAGGGAAATGAGTTTTCAGTAATTTGAGCTTTCAGTGATTTGGTCAGGGTGAATTGAAATTCAGTATAATGAGCTTTCAATGAAACAAAGGAGACCCATATATATATATATATATATATATATATATATATATATATATATATATATATATATATATACATATATTTTAAAACCACACACAAAAAAACAAATAAAACAAATGCCAGTATATGACTGATATAGGAAAAATGCCAGAAGTCAGTATTAACGTGTTTCGTCCACTTTAATTATCATGAACTTCTTCAGAAATGCCATCCCAACATTTTGAACCATTTAAATATAATTCGAAACCTTCACATGTGATCTAAATAGCCAATACAAATATTTAAAATACTTGATTCAAATAAATTTCACAATTAAAAGAACATCACCTTTCTCAAATAAAAAATTACTTATATATGTAGTGTGTTTTTTTATATATAAATATACATATAATAAATATGTTCTTATCAAATAGTTATAGCCTTTGTGCTTGTAAAAAGCACTTTATATTTATAGCATCATTTAAACCAGGAAGCTGGTCTGCATTAAGCAATATCTGCCACAGGGTTTCTTTACATTCTAACTTGACCTTAAAATTTCAAGAAAATAAATCATCATTTACTTTTTCCAGTACAGAAAATGTAAACTTTTTGAAATCTGAACAAATAGCTGCATGTTTTGCTAATGCATTAGACATATCTTTTTTTCTTATTGCCAAAGTGTGTTCATAAATACGTCTATTCAACGTCGTAATAGTTTTACCTATATAAAAATGCTCACATGAACCACACAAAGCAACATAAACCACATTTTTAGTCCTACAATTGTAATGCCCTCTACTATAAATAACTTTATTCAAATGCTTCAAAAACACTGTATTGCTGTCTGAAATGTACCTACACTGTTTGCAACATCTACAAGGAAATGTGCCAAAATTTGAATTAGTAGTGATATCAGTACTCACATATTTACAATTTTCCAACATGCTCTTTATATTTACAGTTTTTTTATATGTGAACAATGGAACTTTACCAATGATTGTACTCAAGTCATTGTTACCTAATACCACTTTCCAATTGTTGAAAATAATTTTCCTAATAATAACCATCTCATTTGAAATAGGAATAGGAAAAGCTAATCTATAGGTACTACAGACTTTATCTTCAGTGTCAATCATTGCATTTAGATTCACTTCTAAAGTTTGATGTAATATTGGGCGTGCTTTATTAGTCCTGAGGTCAATAACTTCTCTTAATATGTTGTTTAACCATATTTGGTCATACCCTCTTTCCATAAAAAAGGTAATTAATTTCACTGTCTCATTTGAAAAGGTGTCATCACTACTTGTCAAACGACTCAATCTAATAAACTGTCAGTGCAGAGGGATTACTGTTGCTGTCCTTCATTTTGCCAGAATATAGCCAGTTTGCAGGCTGTGGTTAAACAGTGATCCACATGGGTCTGCTTTGTCATGTTTTAAGTTGTTTAAAAGGTAACCTGGGATGTTGTCTTGTCCCAGTGATGCACTGTTTTTGGCCTTGGAGAGTGCCAAGATGACTTGCTCCCTTGAGATAATAGGTTAAAGGACAACCGCGCCCTCAGACTCAAAAAACATATTAATTTCATCATGGTTTGATGTTTCCTACATTTTAACAGCACTTTGAGACTATTTGTAGC
>NC_056743.1:11119809-11135417 GCF_019279795.1 Protopterus annectens
TCCGGGCAGTCTTAACCAAGGCATTTTTTGCATTATGTGACTATCATTTATTTAGTTGTCTTTCATTTTTTTCTGTTGGCACCTACATTTAAGACAGTAAATACTTCCTGCCTCAGCTATTATTACTAACATCAATATCATTAATGTACAATTATATAAATGTTAATTGGGATACAACAGAAGAAAAATCTGCAGACAAAAAAAGTTTAATAATAAGAAACAGTTTCTGAAAAGTGTTATAGTTAACTGTGTTCTAAAACAGCCATCATCAAAATTAAAGCACATACTGCATCTGAACTGCCAAGCCTGTAATGCTGCACAGGCAAGTGACAAGATGTTGCTTGTTTACAGAGATCATAATATAACAATCTATAGACATTGTTCTAAAACGTTAAGGCATTAAAGAAGTGCTTAGAAAGTTATGAAAGATACAAATTCAGTACTCCTGTGAATTCAAATTTATAGTTTAATCTACATGTTTGACTTACTACAGTCTGTAATAGATAGCAGCATATAATTTGTTTAATACTACCTCTCAGCACCTTATAATATCGCCTTGCAACAGACTCAGTGAAACTCTTCTGCTAGCATAAAGAGCCTTGTATATCCAATCCCATAATATCCATACTATATTGTCTGCTGCCTGGCCTGGGTTGTTTTTCCGTTTTACTTACTAATTTTACAATCGCATCCTGATGGTGGTATGGAGTGGACTAATACTTTTGCTTCCTGTTCGTTGCCAAGTCAGTGTTCGCCTGCATCTGCATTGGAATCTGTCAAGCTAATTGCTTTTCTTTTCTTTCCTGACTCTCCCAACTAGATTAGAGGATTCGGGTGCAGTAAAACCTCAGAAATCCTCCCAATTTGTTTTGGCGCAATGCCGCATACTTGCAGTTACGCAAAGTTGCCTGATAGCTGTTCATTCAACACATGGCTCTGAGTCTAATGTAATCCCATTCATCCTTGCACATTGATGACACACCCCAGGGCATGTTGGCATTGGCACTGTATGATGATGTAAATTAAGTGAATGATAAACTGGAATTAAAGGGGCCATTCAGGAATACGTGGCACCCTCTTATTTTCATACCTAAAACAGAACGTTCCTTAAAATTCTGGATATATTAAGAGTTTTTTTTTTATTTTCGGTTTGGGATGGGGTTCACCCTGGGTCCTAGTGCCTATCTTCTACCCCTCCATTTGAAAAACTGTACTGAAGTGCGTACAGCACGTACGCTTCCCGACATCCTTGCTACGCAGGCCCAATACTAACCAATATACAAGCTACTACCATGAACAAACTGCAACAAACATCACAAAATTGCAAGATTCATTATAAACTCCCCCTACAACTCCCATCACTGCCTTGCTCTGAACTCATTATAATGGCTCGAATTCCCTCAACTACTGCTACTTTCTCAATTTCATGTTATTCACTCCATTCTGTACAGGCCTTCATCCTGTCCAGCTCTCACTACTTTTTTATCTACCTACACCACTTCTAGAACCCTCCACACCTCTAACCAACAACTTCTGAATGTAGATCATCCAAAGAACAACATAGGCAAACTACAATACAACTGCTCAATAGCCCACACATGGAACAAACTTCCTCTACACATACGCTCCATCATACACCCTACACACTTTAAAAAGGAACTCAAATGTTATCTTCTCAATACCAAATCATGTCCCTGCGTAGAACCTACCTAATTGTTTCTCTTTATCCAATGGTGCTTCTTCTCTCTGAACTCCTGAAAGCATCGATACCTTCCCAGAAAGCCTAGGCAAGAAATCTTATCACTTGTATACAACTTGTTTGTACATATATAAAAAAAAATAGTTCATATACTTATTTCTTTGAGACTATTCTCTTAGGGTAATCTAAATATGTTTGAGTCAAGTTTGCACTAATGTTTTGGAGTGAAACTTGGATGTAGTGCGATCCTATCTCGCCTACATTCGTAACTGATGGGCTCGGAGCCGAGAAATGGCTCCCACTCGGCCGATAAACTAGCAGGAAGTCTCTGATTGGCTGGGCCAACCTCTCTATCGCAGGATGCACCACACCCAAGCCCCCAGATCTTGTTTGCCGCTTCTAGAGATACGACGTGGTCTCGAGTTGGCTGTGGCTAAGTACTCTTTTTTTTTAGTCAAAATTTTGGCTTTTGGTGTTTTTTTCTTAAGAATTAACCAAAAACAGCTATTTTCATATCTATCTTGTTGTCTGACTGTGTATTGATTGTTTTAGGTTAAAGTTTGTTTTCTGTGGTAAATTCCAGGTGTTTGGTGGGCTAGGCCTGTTTAACTTAGAGGGCCTTAGCCCTGCCTTTAGAGTGTTTAACTTAGAGCTCTACCCCCATTCCTTTCCTCCTTCTGTGTGTGTTTTGTGAGAATGTCTGGGAAAGAACATAAGCCTTCTGGCTTCAAGAAATGTACCAAATGCGGATACAAAATGTCTATCACAGATGGCCATGACATCTGTGTTTACTGTCTAGGGGCCTAGCACTTGCAAGAGTCTTGCAGTGTTTGCCATGCCTTCTCCTCGAGGGTCCTCCAGGAGAGGAAAAATAAACTGATTTTAAGAGGATTAATCAGACCTTCCTTTGAAGAGGTTCTTCTATCCTCAGAGCCTCGTGGTAAGAAGAGGTCGTCGGCTCCGACCAGTCCGTCGGCCAAAAGAGGAAAATCTATGTCTTCATCTTTGGCGCCATTCCCCTCGGAGCCGACAGATGAGAGACCAAG
This sequence comes from Protopterus annectens, assembly GCF_019279795.1. Taxonomy (NCBI): domain Eukaryota; kingdom Metazoa; phylum Chordata; order Ceratodontiformes; family Protopteridae; genus Protopterus; species Protopterus annectens. The sequence continues at coordinate 11,122,555 of NC_056743.1, forward strand.
TTCTGCTTCCCCTTCCTTGGTTCCACGGGCTTCGGAGCCGATGGAAAGGGGTTCGGAATTGGGAATTCTCCCCTCTGCTCCTATGGCTTCAGAGCCAATAGACAGAGGGTCGGCTCCGGGATTGGTTTCTTCGGCTCCTACTTCATCGGCTCCGAAGGAAGTTTCGGTGTTTCGTGAGTCTGCCTCGGCTCCAATGCTGTTGGGGCCGAACTCCTACTGTGATTTTGGAGCCTATGGAGACAGTTTGTTGAGCCCCTTCGGTTTCCTCCAAATCCTCTAGGCTCTCTGATTCGGATCTGGACAGGGTCATCCAGAGGTTCCTACAGTCACCGGTCTTTTCCAAATTGCTGTCGGCTCCAGCCCAGTTGGCTATGGAGCCAGCCTTGCCTGTATCATTGCTTCTTCCTTCGACAACCTTAGGGTCATCGGAGCTGGAGTTTACAGGAGCTGGGGAAGTTTTTGGGTCGGTTCCGAGACCCACTGCTAGCCTGTTTGCACCAACTTCTGCTCCGACCTTCTCGATACTTTCGACAGGTCCTGGTACTCGTGGCTCTTCAGTCGGGCCTGACGGGGAGTCATCGGGGCCTCTGGTTTTGGCTCTGAGTCTCCCTCTTGGTGCTTCGGCAAGGGGAGCCCCGACTATGGTCAGGGCCTCAGAGGTGGGTCTTTCAGCAGACTCTGATGGTCCCGCCCTCGAGGCCATGAGGAGTGTACTGGCAAAGCCCCTAGTTACTTCTCTGGAATCTGTAGCTCCTTCCCTGGTGACAACTGGAGCCTCTGTTGCACCCCTGTCCTCGGACAGCGGGGCTCCCAGGCCTGAGGATACCTCCTTCTGTGGTCCCCCAGTTTCCGAAGGGCCATCAAAGTCCTTGCCTGAGGAGACCCCTAGAAAAAAGATGTGTAAGAGGAAGCACGTGGACTCCCCAGACGAGTCCATCACCTCAGACACCAATCTGGATGATGCGGAAGGATCCCCTAAGTCGTCCTCTGATGATGTCTTGTTCTCGGACATACTAGAGATCTTGAGACAGAGGGGCAACTGGCCTTCCAAGACCCCTTCCGCGGAAGACTCAGTGTTCCTCAAGGCCTTTGGAGCCCAGCCCTCCACCTCCTGGGTATCTCCACCCTTCGACAAGTTACTGGACATTATTTGAAGGGTGTGGGAACACCCCAACTTTGTGGAGCCTGTCCCCACTTGCCCCAATAAATTCTTGTCTGCACCCCCTGATAAGCAATTTCTCACTAAGGGAGTTCTGGTAGATGCTATGGTGGTGGCATCTGCCACTCAACAGGTTGTGGCAGAGGCTTTGACATCTATCCATCTGCCTAACAAGGAATCTAGGAGCATGGATAGGTACGGGAAGCGTACCCCGTCTTCAGTGACCTTTACCCTGCGGTCACTGAATTATTTGTGCCATTTCACAAGACTACAAAGGGATCTCGTGAAGGAGTTGGGAGATACCCTGTCGGGACATGTGCTTGAGGCGTTGGCTCAGTCAACGCCCAGCTGTCGACCCTGTCGTCCATCATTAACTTGTCCATGAAGCTCATTTCATATGCGGCAGAGGGGGCGGGTAGAGCAGCGAGTTCGGGCGTAGCCCTAAGGAGGCAAGCTTGGATGCGCTTGTGTCACTTTGCGGAGGCGTTCAAGTCTTCTTTCACAGACGCCCCATTTGATGGGTCCTCCCTCTTTGGACCCAAGGTGAAGGACACCCTCACTAGATGTGAGCAGGAGGGCAAGACCTTGTCTGCCATCGGGGCCTGTTTTTCGCTTCCCATGAGACCTTATCCCAAGGCTCAGAGGTGAGGAAATATATGGTTCAAGAAATCGCAAAGGTCTTTCCCGGCTCATCAAGGTGAGCCCCCCTCCAGAGGCAGGGGAGGGGGGAATTATTCTGGAAGATGTCACCCTAGAGGCGGCAGAGGCCCCCCGCAACACAGGAGACTGCGAATCCTTTCGCAGCTCATCCTTCCAACGTCCCTGAGGGACTGTGAGTCTCCGGAGCCAGTCGGGGGTCAATTTTCGGAGCACCTGAAAGCCTGGGAGTCCATCACTCAGGATCAGTGGGTGCTCTGGATCATTGCCAGAGGTTACACCATCCTGTTTATTCACCCCCCCCTTCCCAGGAAAATCCCGGATGTTCCACCCAGTCAAAGGGTTCAAGTAGCTACAGAAGTGGTAAAGCTGCTGGAAAAAGGAGTCATCCAACCAGTCCCCAAAGGCCAGGCTGGATTAGGAACTTACTCAAGATTATTTTTGGTGCCAAAAAGAACAGAGGACTTGAGATCTATCCTGGATCTCAGCCGTCTCAACCACTTCGTAAAGAAGTCCAAGTTCCGAATGGTCACGCTTCAGTCCATTTTTCCATTGCTGGAAGAAGGAGTTTGGATGTGCTCCATCGATCTCAATGATGCCTATTATCACATCAAGATAGACAAGGTGTCTAGGACTCATTTATGCTTCTGCCTGGGAACCAGTCACTACCAGTTTTGAGCCCTTTGGTCTCACCACAGCCCCCAGGGTGTTTACCAAGTGCCTGGCAGTGGTAATGGCTCACCTGAGGCATCTTGGATTCCAGGTGTTTCCGTATCTAGACGGCTGGCTCCTCACTGCTCCCACTAAGCATCTACTCACTCATGCTGTGACTACTACCATCAAATTGGGTCAACTGCTAGGCATAACATTCAACTGGGAAAAGTCTGTATTGCTGCCATCACAGTGTGTTGCCTTTATAGGCGCAGAGCTAGACTCTATAAAAATGTGAGCCTTCCTCCCAACAGAAAGGATAAGGATTTTACAGAACCAAGTCAAGGACCTATTGCCTCGTCGGAAAGCTCCGGCCAGGTTAGTCCTGGCAGCCTCTATTCTATTAGTTCCGCTTGCAAGACTGCACAAGCGGATTCTACAGTGGCTCCTATCGAGCCAATGGTCCTTCCAGGAACTTCCGTTGTCCCACTCGATAATTATCACGGACTTGTGTCGGCGGGATCTTCACTGGTGGCTTCTCTCCTCCAACCTGAACCTGGGTAAATCCTTCTACCCTCCATCCCCTGTTGCCACGGTGACCACAGATGCTTCCCAGATGGGGGGGGGGCATTATCTGGGCAGGACTGTCCAAGGCACTTGGCAAGATCACGAGACTCGTCTACATATCAATGCCCTGGAAATGAGAGCTTCTAGCATTGCAGGCACTACACAGCTCTCTCCCACTGGGGACGATTGCGATTCTTTCAGACAATATGTCAGTGGTTTGGTACCTCAACAAACAGGGAGGGACCAGGTCTTACCTCCTTTGCAGAGAAGCCATGAGAGTGTGGGAATGAGCAATTGCTTCCCAGAGGTTTCTAGTGGCAACTCACATTCCCGGGAAATCCAATATTATAGCAGACAGGCTGAGCAGGGACATCCTGATGCCCCATGAATGGTCCCTGAACGATCAAGTGGCGGATCGGATCTTTGCCCGGTGGGGGGTGCCTTGCTGTGACCTATTCGCCAGTCCGCTGAATGCGAAGTGCGACAACTACTTCTCCTTGATCCCTGCTCAAGGGGAAGAACCCAGGGATGCGCTGGTCCACAAATGGCCCTCCAGTCTACTCTATGCCTTCCCCCCACTTCCTCTACTGATTCAGAAGGTGATCCATCTGGGAAGCACCATAATCCTGATAGCCCAATTCTGGCCCCATCAAGTGTGGTTTCCATTCCTGCGGAAGTATGCGGTGGACAGCCCCTGGATCCTGAATCCGATTCCGGACCTCCTGACTCAGTCGGGGCAGGCCCATCCATCTTTACGGACTTTCAAACTGGCGGCTTGGCTGCTCCACTTCCAACCTTAGTCAGGCAACAGGCGTTTTCGCCTCAGGTGGTTTGAATATTGTCCTCTTCGCATAAGCCTTCTACCAAGGGTATTTACTTTAGCAAATGGAAGAGATTTGCTATTTGGGCCCAGCGGCATAACCTTTGATCCCTGGACAGCCCCAGTTTCCGCGGTTCTGGATATTTTGGCTTCTCTTTTTAGCCAAGGTTACGCCGTTTCTACGCTGAAGGTAAAATTAGCAGCAATTTCCAATTACCATGTTGCCTTTGATCCTTCACTTATGAGTCACAAATTGTGTAAGGCCTTTCTTAAAGGAGCATGGTTGCTTCGTCCCCCTATATCGCATCCAGTTTTGCAATGGGATTTGAATGCGGTCCTTGGTGCCTTGACGTCCCCTCCTTTTGAACCAGCAACAACTTGTGAGAAAAAAGTCTTGTCATGGAAGACCAGCATTTTTGGTAGCTATTACTTCGGCCAGAAGGGTTTCAGAACTTCAGGCCCTTTCTACCAAGCCTCCTTATCTCATTTTCCATAGGGACAGAGTATCCCTGAGATTAAATCCATCCTTTCTCCCTAAGGTTTCTTCTGCTCTTCACCTTCAACAATCTATTGAGCTTCCAGTCTTCTTTCCTGATTTTTTTCAACGATGCAGAATACAGATTTCATCAGTTGGATGTGCATAAACAATTACGTTTCTATCTGGATAGGACGAAGCAGGACAGAGAATCAGATCAACTATTTGTTGCCTTTGCAGATAACAAAATTAGCAAACCAGTCACTAAGGCCACGATCGCCAGATGGATCAGGGATTGCATGTCCTTCATTTATTCATCAACAGGAAGGTCCCCTCCATTCCCAGTTAGAGCTCATTCTACTAGGGCCATGGCAACTTCAACAGCTTTCCACTCCAGACTGTCTGTGGATGAAATTTGTGCTGCTGCCACTTGGTCTTCTCCACACACCTTTGTTTCTCATTACAAATTAGACTTGACATCCAGAGTTCGGGCGTCTTTTGGTTCCACAGTGCTCAGGCTTGTTTTTCCAGTGAGCCTCCCAGGATATAGGTGCTAGGGACGTGGTCCCATCAGTTACGAATGTAGGCGAGATAGGATCGCACTACATCTTTTAGTTATGTACTTACCATAACGATAGATGTATGCGATCCATCTTGCCTACATTCATATATACCCCCCCTCCTGCCCCCTAACCTGAAGGATTTGGAGGAAAGACTTTTTGGGTTTCCACTGAAGGTCTAATTTCTTCTCTCTGGATCACGTATCTCTGTGAGTTGAGTGCATGTGAGGGAGAGTTTGTGTGGGGCAAACAAGATCTGGGGGCATGGGTGTGGTGCATCCTGGGATAGAGGGGTTGGTCCAGTCAGACTTTGTGCTAGTTTATCAGCCGAGTCGGAGCCGTTTCTCGGCTCCGAGCCCATCAGTTACGAATGTAGGCGAGATGGATCGCATACATAGGTTCATAGGTTCGTACTAGGCTATCTGCCCAAGGGCATTTATAAGCCTAGCCCAGAGTTTTTGTGGCTTTCGCCACCCCTTTAGTTTGAAGAAACCTATGCCCATTGTTTTGCTGTGCCTCTGTCAAGCAGAGACACTGAGGTAATCCCTGGGGTATATCTGCGATCTCCCATCCATTGGTCAAGATTTCTCTTGAACATGGCCAGCGAGGTGCTCTGCCTCACATGTACTGGGATTTTGTTCCACAGCACAGGGAGTCTTTGGGTGATGAATCTGTCCCTCCAGCATGTCCTATTGATGACCGTGTCAAGGTTTAAGTCTCCCGCTTGTAGTTCTGAGGGATCTAGATTTTTTGAGGTGAAGCATGTTCATCAAATCCGGGTTTGACATGGCCTTGTATGTCAGGCACAGGTCACCTCTGAGCAGGCGGTAAGCGACTGAATAAAGCTGAAGTTCTTTCAGTCGGGCAGCATAAGACATATTTTTGAGACCCTTTATCCTTTTGGTGAGGAACTTTTGGGGCCTTTCCAGCTGCTGCAGGTGTCGGGTCAGATACATTCTGAATGGAGCATTGTACTCAATCATTGGTCTGATGAGTGATGAGTACAGGGGGACGATGACCTCCCTTGATCTAGATGTGAATTCCTTCATGATCAGGTGGGCAATGTAGAAGGTCTTCCTAACTACTTTAGCAACGTGAGTGTCAAACGATAGGTTACTGTCAACCTGAGTCCCCAGATCTCTGATAACTTCTTCTGTGCTCAGTGGATTGCCACCTATATGGTAGCTAGGGGTAACCTTGTTTTTCCCGAAGGGTATGACTATGCATTTCTTGGCGTTTAACTTTAGGCCATGGCTCTGGCACCAGTTATCCATTTCTGTGAGACCCTTCTGAAGTATATCTGTGTCAGATGTGTTTTCGACTATGGCGCCCAGTTTGCAGTCATCTGCAAACTTTGTCAGCCATAACCCTCCTATGTTTGCTTGTACTTCAGAAAAGTAGATGCCGAACAAGAGTGGGCCCAGGACTGAGCCCTGTGGGACCCCACTTGTGACAGGCTTTGAGTCTGACATGGCACCAGCAACTCTGACCCTGTGGGTTCTGTCACTTAGCCAGTTTGCAACCCATCTTGTGATGTATGGGTTTACATTTAAGCTGATGAGTTTTTCGACGATACCTGAGTGGGGTATTGTGTCGAAAGCCTTTGCCAGATCGAGGTAGGCTGTATGGACTGCCTTTCCCTCATCAATGGCCTTGGTGACTGTTTCAAAAGTCAACCAAGTTTAAAAGGCATGATCTGCCTTTAACAAAGCCAAACTGGGTTGGATCCAAAGTCTGCAAGTTCCCTATGTCTTTATTTATGAGTTCCATTATGATCCTCTCCATGGCTTTGCAGATCAGGCTTGTCAAGCTGATGGGACGGTAATTTCCAGGGTTGGTGGAGGCACCGCCTTTGTGAAGTGGGACCACAGTTGCCGTGCGCCACTCCTTGGGTACGTATCCTGAGGTGAGGCTAAGATTAAACAACTGTCCTAACTGCGGGTTTAATTCCTCGTTGAGTTCGTGGAGCACACAGCCGGGGACACCATCCGGTCCCATGGATGCTGTGTTTTTCGCCTTAGAGAGAGCAGTTCTCACCTGGGCGTTAGAGAAGTTTGGGGGGCTACAATCCTCTGGTATAGATATCTCTCCTTTTGGGGGGGAGGGAGGGAGAAGTTTGCATGGAACCTGTCAGCCAGTATATTGGCAATGTCTGTAGGTTCAGTAATTTTCACATCATTTTGAACTAATTCTGAGCATATCTGGGAGTTTCCTCCCAGGTTTCTAACATAGCTAAAGAAGGCCTTATGATTGTCTTTTGAGTCCTTAGCGATTTTTCTCTCAAAATTTGCCTTGGATGATTTTATGAGAGCTCTTAGTTTTTTACTTATAGTGATCAAAGGTGTCTTACCTTTTAAGGATTTTGCTCTATCTTGTAGTAGCTTCCTCCTTTTGTTGTAGAGTTTGTTTATGGCTGGGGTCCACCAGACTGGACGCTTGCCTTTGGTACAAAGAGTCTTTGTTTTGTTTGGGATTGCCTGATCCATGCAGTCCTGTAGGTGCTGGTAGAAGGCATTTGTAAGTGATTCAGCGGCTTGGGTAATGTTTACCGCCGGCTCGGGGGCCTTATAGGAGACCACACTAGTCTTTAGAAGTGTGAAGTCGGCTTTTGAGAAGTTCTTCACTGTGGTCTTTTTTATCTCAGGTGGGGGCGGGATGAGGACCTCCAGTGAGATTAGTTTATGATCTGATCTCACCAGTGAGGGGTATACTTCGGTGTTGAACATTGTGATCCCATGTTCGTGATGATGAGGTCAAGTATGTTTTCACCTCTTGTGGGGATGGTGACTAGTTGTTCCATGGCATTTGAGTTTATGAACTCCAGGAATCTTTGGGCTAGAGTGTTTGGGCTTGAGTAGTGATCCCAGTCTATATTTGGGTAGTTGAAGTCACCTAGTATGATGGTGTTTGGAGATACATTTATCCCCTCCAGTGTTTTCAGGAAGGCTATGTGAGTTTCCTGAGTTTGAGAGGGTGGCCTGTAACATGCTACAAATTGCAGAGCAGTTTTGCCTATGGTTAATTGCACCTGGATGGTCTCCGATGCATCGTGCGTTGCCACCAACCTTGAGGTATAGGTGTCTTTGATGAATATGGACACCCCCCCCTTCTTTCTTGGTGTTGTCCAGATTTTGGGGCCGGAACGCATGATATGAGGTAAAACCTGATAGTGCTGGGGCGGGATGAGGACCTCCAGTGAGATTAGTTTATGATCTGATCTCACCAGTGACGGGTATACTTCCGGTGTTGAACATTGTGATCCCATGTTCGTGATGATGAGGTCAAGTATGTTTTCACCTCTTGTGGGGATGGTGACTAGTTGTTCCATGGCATTTGAGTTTATGAACTCCAGGAATCTTTGGGCTAGAGTGTTTGGGCTTGAGTAGTGATCCCAGTCTATATTTGGGTAGTTGAAGTCACCTAGTATGATGGTGTTTGGAGATACATTTATCCCCTCCAGTGTTTTCAGGAAGGCTATGTGAGTTTCCTGAGTTTGAGAGGGTGGCCTGTAACATGCTACAAATTGCAGAGCAGTTTTGCCTATGGTTAATTGCACCTGGATGGTCTCCGATGCATTGTGCGTTGCCACCAACCTTGAGGTATAGGTGTCTTTGATGAATATGGACACCCCCCCCTTCTTTCTTGGTGTTGTCCGGATTTTGGGGCCGGAACGCATGATATGAGGTAAAACCTGATAGTGCTGGGGTGCTCTCAGGAGCCTTGAACCAGGTTTCAGTCACAGCACAGACATCGATGTTCTCCATACTGAGAAGGGCCTCGAGTGCGTGCATCTTGAGGTTGAGACTTCTGGCATTGAGCAGCATTACCCTTAGTTTTTTTCCTTTTTTGTGTTCTAGAGTGGTAGGTTTAGAATTTGAGCCTTGCCTAAAAAAGGCACTATAGGGGTGGCAAGAGCATTTGCCAATATCCGGAAGCCCAGGGGTGACAGGTGCAAGCCGTCCCTTGTGAAGCAGCGTGGCTTGTCCAGCATGTCATCCCAGGCAGACAGACATTGGATCCCCTTTGAATGACACCAGAGTTTAAGCCAATTATTAAAGCTGATCATCTTATCTTCGTATTGTGGCATCATTCTTGGTGAAGGTAGGATACTGCTCAAGGTCAGGGTCATACCTGCCTGGGCTACATAATCAGAGAGCTCCTCAATGTCTCTTTTCATGTAGTCCAAGGAGGTACATCTCAGGTCGTTTACACCAGCATGGACAATGACTGAGTCGTACTTGTACCTGCTGTTGAGAGACCTGAGTGCTTGCGTTATGTGGTGGATTCTAGTGCCCGACAGGCAGCTTACTGTGACCTTTTCCTTACTCAATCTGGTGAGCGGGACGTCAGTGTGTCTGACTATGGAGTCACCAATGACGAGTGTGTCTGGCATTGTGTTTTGCCTTAAGGGCTGTGACTGTTTAGCACACTGACTGTGTGGTCTATGTGTTGCATGTGTTGTGTCTTGAGGTGGTGGTTGTTTGGGTGTCTGCTTTGGTGGCCTCTGCTGTTTTGGTAGATTTTTGATCAGAGCCTCCGAGTATGTCTTTGTGTGTTTATGTGTAAGATTTGAGGTTTTGATAGTACTATGTGAGACTGGGTGTGTGGTGTGTGTAGTACCCTTCTCCTCCTGTCTGGTCTTGCCAGTCTTATGTTGAGAGAGCTCGGCCTCCAGTTTGGCTGTATAGTTGCATCTCGCATGTATTTGTGTTTTGTGGGAGAAGGAGAGGGTTGTCTGTGTACATGAGGCAATTGTAACATTGCCTCAATATTCCCAGGTTCACCAGCTGAGCAGGAGAGGACACTAGCAACTGATCCTTCGACATGCTAGAAGGAATAGATAAAAAGCTTACAAAAGACTCCGGGGGATGTGGGTTCTAGGCTGGTGGAGTACTATCTATAATACGAGTGCTTTATCAAGGTGAAAGTACTGTAAGAGCAAGTGTTAGGCTTTACAGATAGAGAATAGTCTACTTGGGAATCAAGTAGAGATGAACTTTTTAGTTATAGGATACGCTGGTTTGATCAGCAGTAAAGTTCGAGGAAGGTAGTTTTAAGGGAAAAATTGAAGAGTGGAATTTAGGTAGCCCGAATAGTTTAACCTTGTTTAACCACTGCTGCTCTTGTGTGCAACAGTGGCAACTCCGCGCTAAATCACGCTAAAGCAAGCTAACACGTGCTTTATAGCAGGGGGCTGGAAAAAACAGGAAATGACCCAAAATGGCCAACAAATTACTAGTTGCTGTCTCTAACCACTCCTCTGAGGACAAACAAGCAGCTCAGTACTCCCCACTCCCACTGGTGAGTAAAGAAACTACCTCTGGCCACACAAGAAAATGGAGGAACACAGGAACCAAATACAAAGCCCAGGGATCAGCAAAATCTGATCACTGGAACAACTAACTAGGAAAGTTTAGGAATGCAGAAGTATTTTTTTGGTTTTTTGGGGTTTTTTTGCACACAGACAGAAAAAATACAGTAAATGCTTTGTTTTTGACTAAATTGCTATCAAAGGCTGGTACACTTGAGTGTATTAGCCTGTTTGTTACTTTTAAGCAAAACTTTAGCCAACACATGCAATCAACAATTTAAGCACAGAAAAACAGGAAAATCAGGTAATAAAACAGTAATATAGGCACAAACAGTAGTCGAAAAGCACAAAAGATCGAAAAATGCAAAATAAAAAGTTTAAAAAATACTTATAATCAAGAAAGTTGATTTTTCTGCTCTCTGCTGGCTTAGGAACTCTGCAGGGGACCACGAGGACCTATGCCAAGTTCTCTAATGCCAGAAAAGCCCACCAAAGCGTGCTTTATAGCAGGGGGCTGGAAAAAACAGGAAATGACCCAAAATGGCCAACAAATTACTAGTTGCTGTCTCTAACCACTCCTCTGAGGACAAACAAGCAGCTCAGTACTCCCCACTCCCACTGGTGAGTAAAGAAACTACCTCTGGCCACACAAGAAAATGGAGGAACACAGGAACCAAATACAAAGCCCAGGGATCAGCAAAATCTGATCACTGGAACAACTAACTAGGAAAGTTTAGGAATGCAGAAGTATTTTTTTGTTTTTTTGGGGTTTTTTTGCACACAGACAGAAAAAATACAGTAAATGCTTTGTTTTTGACTAAATTGCTATCAAAGGCTGGTACACTTGAGTGTATTAGCCTGTTTGTTACTTTTAAGCAAAACTTTAGCCAACACATGCAATCAACAATTTAAGCACAGAAAAACAGGAAAATCAGGTAATAAAACAGTAATATAGGCACAAACAGTAGTCGAAAAGCACAAAAGATCGAAAAATGCAAAATAAAAAGTTTAAAAAATACTTATAATCAAGAAAGTTGATTTTTCTGCTCTCTGCTGGCTTAGGAACTCTGCAGGGGACCACGAGGACCTATGCCAAGTTCTCTAATGCCAGAAAAGCCCACCAAAGCGTGCTTTATAGCAGGGGGCTGGAAAAAACAGGAAATGACCCAAAATGGCCAACAAATTACTAGTTGCTGTCTCTAACCACTCCTCTGAGGACAAACAAGCAGCTCAGTACTCCCCACTCCCACTGGTGAGTAAAGAAACTACCTCTGGCCACACAAGAAAATGGAGGAACACAGGAACCAAATACAAAGCCCAGGGATCAGCAAAATCTGATCACTGGAACAACTAACTAGGAAAGTTTAGGAATGCAGAAGTATTTTTTTTTTTTGGGTTTTTTTGCACACAGACAGAAAAATACAGTAAATGCTTTGTTTTTGACTAAATTGCTATCAAAGGCTGGTACACTTGAGTGTATTAGCCTGTTTGTTACTTTTAAGCAAAACTTTAGCCAACACATGCAATCAACAATTTAAGCACAGAAAAACAGGAAAATCAGGTAATAAAACAGTAATATAGGCACAAACAGTAGTCGAAAAGCACAAAAGATCGAAAAATGCAAAATAAAAAGTTTAAAAAATACTTATAATCAAGAAAGTTGATTTTTCTGCTCTCTGCTGGCTTAGGAACTCTGCAGGGGACCACGAGGACCTATGCCAAGTTCTCTAATGCCAGAAAAGCCCACCAAAGCGTGCTTTATAGCAGGGGGCTGGAAAAAACAGGAAATGACCCAAAATGGCCAACAAATTACTAGTTGCTGTCTCTAACCACTCCTCTGAGGACAAACAAGCAGCTCAGTACTCCCCACTCCCACTGGTGAGTAAAGAAACTACCTCTGGCCACACAAGAAAATGGAGGAACACAGGAACCAAATACAAAGCCCAGGGATCAGCAAAATCTGATCACTGGAACAACTAACTAGGAAAGTTTAGGAATGCAGAAGTATTTGTTTTTTGGGGGTTTTTTTGCACACAGACAGAAAAAATACAGTAAATGCTTTGTTTTTGACTAAATTGCTATCAAAGGCTGGTACACTTGAGTGTATTAGCCTGTTTGTTACTTTTAAGCAAAACTTTAGCCAACACATGCAATCAACAATTTAAGCACAGAAAAACAGGAAAATCAGGTAATAAAACAGTAATATAGGCACAAACAGTAGTCGAAAAGCACAAAAGATCGAAAAATGCAAAATAAAAAGTTTAAAAAATACTTATAATCAAGAAAGTTGATTTTTCTGCTCTCTGCTGGCTTAGGAACTCTGCAGGGGACCACGAGGACCTATGCCAAGTTCTCTAATGCCAGAAAAGCCCACCAAAGCGTGCTTTATAGCAGGGGGCTGGAAAAAACAGGAAATGACCCAAAATGGCCAACAAATTACTAGTTGCTGTCTCTAACCACTCCTCTGAGGACAAACAAGCAGCTCAGTACTCCCCACTCCCACTGGTGAGTAAAGAAACAACCTCTGGCCACACAAGAAAATGGAGGAACACAGGAACCAAATACAAAGCCCAGGGATCAGCAAAATCTGATCACTGGAACAACTAACTAGGAAAGTTTAGGAATGCAGAAGTATTTTTGTTTTTGGGCAAAAGGGAAAAGTA
>NC_056743.1:11135917-11263417 GCF_019279795.1 Protopterus annectens
GTCAAGGTGAATAAAGAGCCTTGCCCTGCTGGGCAATCAGTGTCAGGGTATATTAGTGCTTGCTATTATGTCTGAGCAAGTGCTGGGCTGTAAGATGCTTTTTGAGTGCTTAGGTTGAGAGTTAAACTAGTTTCAAGGGAAAAACTGAAGAGAAGACTTAGTGGAGCTGGAAATAATTTAACCGTAGCTAACCGGTGTTGCCCAGTGTGCAAATCTGTGCAAACGTGGTTTTTATAGGAGGGAAATGAAAGAGAGAGAAAAAATGGCCAATAAAATACTAACTCCTGGGCTGGAACCACTCCTCCAGGGACAGATGGCTGCTCAAAGCTCCCATCCAAGTAAGGTATGGGCAACTCAGAAACTAGTATCACAGCCCTGAATTCAGCACTAGCCTGAAAACTGGACTATACTAGCTTAGAAAGGCAGGAAACAATGATTTTTTTTTGAAAAGATAAGGCAGAAACAATAAAAAATACACTTAAAACAGCTTTAAACAACTACAAACGATCAGAAAAGGCTATCACACTTTAAATAATTTAACTGTTGTAAGCTACACACCAAACAAAAAACAACTTTTTAAAAGTGCAGGCAGTCAAATAAGTACAATATGTGAAAAAAACAAGCTTTTAAATCACAATAAATGCTGGAAAATCTGCATTTAGGTGGGGAACAGTTAAGTATAGCAAGAAAGTATAGAAAACTGATACTTAATCACTCCAAAGTCTCTCTTCTAAGCTAGAACGCTTGTATCAGTTTAAGGCTTTCTAGTGCTGCCCAGTTGGTTAGTTACAGGAAAGATGGGAAACAAGCACAGATGTGGTCTTTTAAACCAGAAAGTTGAAAGAGACGGGCAAACTGTCCAAATTGTCAATAAACTACAATTTCTGGGCCAAGAACCTCTCCTCTCATGGTAGACAGGCTACCTAGTGCTTACCACTCTCACGGATAAGCTAGAACAACACAGAAAGGCTTGCAAGGCTCAGAAGCTTACCAACAGTCCTGGATACAGCAACTCTGTATCTGGACTAGGCTAGTTACAGGAAAGGTGGAAAACAAGCGCAAGTGCGGCTTTTAAACCAGAACATTGAAAGAGATGGAATAAAAACTGCCCAAATGGCCAATAGCTACAATTTCTGGGCCAGGAACCACTCCTCTTGTGGTAGATAGGCTACCTAATGCTTACCACTCCCACTAATATGCTAGAAGGCTTCCCTCCAACACGGAAAGTCTTGGGAGGGCTCAGAAGCTTACAGAGTCCTGGATACAGCAAATCTGTACCTGGACTAGGCTTGTTACAGGAAAGGCAGGAAACAAGCTCAAACACAAGCTTTTAAATCAGAAGGTTGAAAGAGATGGAAAAGCTTCCCAAACAGCCAATAAACTATAATTTCTGGGCCAGAAACCACTCCTCCTGTGGTAGATAGGTTGCCTAGTGCTTACCACTCCCACTGATACGCTAGAAGGCTTCTCTCCAACACAGAAGGGCTTGGGGAGCTCAGAAGCTTACCAACAGTCCTGGATACAGCAAGGACTGTATCCAGCAAAGTAGGTACCCTCCCTGAAGATATAAGAGATCATTCACTCACCTTCTTAATCAGGTATAAGAGTGACATCCCAAACCCAACCATTTATAAGAAAATAAGATCTACCAAAAATTTTAATCCAGAAAGCTTTCAAAAAGAACTCATAGCTTGTGACTGATCACCCCTGAAACACTTACCATTAGAAGATGCCATTAAATACTTTAATTCTAAATTTTTATCCATTCTAGACTACCATGCCCCAACACGGATAATTAGAAGTAGGTCTAAACCAGCCCCATGGCTCTCCAAAACTACCAAACAAAAAACCTTCCATAGAAAAAAAAAACTCTGGGCTAGCTGGCGCACAACCAAATGCCCAATAGATCAACTAAAGTTTAGACAATTAAGAAATGAAACTAAAAAAGCCATATTGTCAGATAAAATAAACTTTTACTGTCACCTCCAACAAACCCACCAAAATAAACCTCAAAAATTCTGGTCTGGTATCAATAAACATTTACACCCAGGTCGCTCAATTACACTCACCCCCCCGTCAGGTTCTAATCTCAGCAGCCCTAACCAAATTGCCAATTCATTTAACACTTTCTTCACAGACACCATTCAATCTCTGGCCAATCAGCTATACCCTAACACTATATCTTCTTCCACTGATACCCCTAAACAGCCCCCCACTATTTCAATTCCACCCTGTTCCGACATCCTTTGTCTGCACCCTTATTCAGAAACTTAAACCCACCACCCTCTCTGCAGATCTACTACCTGCAAAAAGCTGCTAAAGCTATAGCCTACCCCATATCCATCCTCATTAACAGAACTATTTCTGAAGGAACTATTCCATCAATCTGGAAAATCTCACATATCATCCCCTTGCATAAAGGTGGTAAATCCAAAGATTTTTCTAACTATGGGTCTATAGCCATATTATTCCCATTGGCAAAAATCATGGAGAATTGCATTCATAAGCAACTATTAAACCAACTACTAGAAAACAACCTATTAGCTACCTGCCAACATGACTTCAGACCATTTCATAGCACCACCTCTGCTCTCTTATCCTTCACCAACTGCAATAATACAAATCGTAATAATGACAAACTATCCTCAGCCCTCTTCATTGATCTGTCAGAAGCCTTTGACATGGTCAGTCACCAGCTACTCAAAATACTTAAAAAAAAAAACAAACAAAAAAAAAAAAAACTCACTGGATCCACTTGCTATACAGTGGTTCCAATCCTATTTAAAGAGGCAACATGCTGTACTATGGGAGAATAACTTGTCTTCCCATCTCCCTATTACCATTGGTGTCCCTCAAGGCTCCATCTTGGTTCCTCTCCTCTTCTCTATCTTTACTAATACTTACACTCTATTACCTCAAGCTACCTGTATCCAATATGCGGATGATTCCACATTAATATGCTCAGCCTCTTCACCATCACAACTTCAGTCCCTAACCCAAGACGCATTTAGTACATTAGAGAATTGGCTTCTTCACCGATGTCTCATCCTGAACGCAAACAAAACAAAAATGCTACTATTCTCTCCCACCTGCAGAGCCTCCCCACTGAACTTCACTGTTACCTTTAGCAATGGTACTATCATATCTCCCGATTCTACCACAAAACTACTTGGAGTACTAATCGATAACCTTACCTTTGAGCCCCATATTAACAACACTATAAAAACAGTAAACAAGAAACTAGGTTCCCTCTATAGGATAAAACCTTTTCTGACTCCACTAGCCAGAACCACTATTGCCCATACCCACATAATCTCAACCCTACTATATGCATCCCCTATCTATACTAAACTATGTAAAAGCAATCTGAACAAGCTGGCTATCTCCTACAATAATATTGCCAGATTTGCAACTGGGTCTACGTATAGAACCCATCATTGCAACAATCTTAATCAACTAGGATGGTTAGAGTTGTCAAATCTTATTCTATTGAACCAACTAACTATTGCCCATAAGATCCTGTATCAACCTGCAAATACTCCAATGCTCACTGAGCTAATCACCCCCTACAATAACCTGAAGACCCTGCGCTCATCAAATAAATTACTGGTAAAGATAAGTAAAACCAATAATCTGGCCAGAGACTCTCTATTCTCTAACACCGTGGGTAAAACCTGGAACACCATCCCTAATGACCTAACCTCCTTACTCTCAATTACTCTATTTAAAACCAAACTCAAACCGTACCTTAAATCACACTGGCTATGCCCCTGTGCAAACCCAGACTAACTACCTCCCTTGTCTCCAGACACTAATCTTCTCACTCACACAGACTCAATCTTTTACCAACAATAATGTGTGTGTAACTTTTTAGTTTAATAGTGCTCTATTTTACTTACCTTTATATATCTTTATATGTATATCCATAGTGGTTATGTAACTAGGAATGTTTTTTTCTTACTCATAAGCTAAAATGTAATCTACTGTTATAATTTGCCAAAACTTGGTAATGTACCTGTGTTTTGTAAATACTATTCTGATGTGTGGTGCTTTTCACCCTGGGCCTCCACTGAAAATGGACTTATATCCAGTTGGACCAGCCTGGTCAACAAATATAAAATAAATAAAGTTTCAATATATATTAAAGAGAGATGCACCTCCAGGCTGGTCAAGCAGTATGATACACAGGAGACACTCCAGGTGCAGTTAACCATTGAAAATACCCCTATTCAAATCATAGCTAGCTACAGGCCCCCAAATTTGACTCAAGATGCCCACTCCACCTCTCTGGACCTCTTTGCATCTATCAGGATTCAGCCCTTTACCCTGATCCTGGGTGACTAACTACCCAACCATAGATTGAAAAAACTCATGCTCATGCCAGAACACAAAAGTCCAGAGATTCCTCGATTTTATCAATACAAATGCCTTGGAACAGCTAGTTGATACCCCCACAAGAGGTGATAATATCTTGGACTTGGTATTAGCCAACTGCAGCACCCCTACAGTATTATCCTCCCTGGTAAGATCTAACCATAAAGCAGTCACTTTCAAAGTCAACACGACCCCCCTCCCCCCCAGCTAGGGTCAAACAAAAAAAACTTCCCCAAAGCCGATTACAACCTCCTGAGAGATGGTATAAACAGCTTCACAGACCCCTCCCCTCTCTAGGAACTGGCATCAATGTACTATATGAGCACTTATATAGATGCATGGAATCAGGAATACCTGACAGGACAAAATCATCCTCTGCAAGGAAGAGTAAACCGATCTGGTGGACATCTGCAATAAACTATATAACAAAAGGAAAAAAATGCTGTCCAGGACCAAGAAGGAGCAGGTGCTTAGTAGGAAGCAATCTCTCCTTAGCCTGAACAAGCAAATAAGAGCACTAGTGAAATCCTTTAAAGCCAATTTCAAGTCCAAATTGGCCACATCTACTAGAGACAATCATAAGGCCTTCTTCACATATGTCTGCAACCTCAAAGGAAGCACACAGATATGTTCAGAACTGGTGGTCAAGGACACCACATACACAAATTATGTATATATGCTATAGCATAACCTACTGGCTGACAGATTCAGTGAAGACTTTGCCCTTCTGCCCCCCCCCCCCCCATGAGTAAATCAGGACATCCCCAGTACCTGCCCCTCACCCCTTATCTCTAGGGAACAGGTCATTACTGCCCTGTCAAAGGCAAAAAAATACAGCTTCCATGGGACCTGATAAAATTCTAGGCTGCATCCTACATGAACTCAGGCATGAACTTGCAGCACCATTAGGCACCCTATTCAACCAAAGCCTGAGTACTGGCTTTGTCCCAGCCAAGTGGAGGGCAGCCACTGTCGTCCCTTTACACAACGGTGGATTGTCCACCAATCTGGGAAATTATAGACCCATCAGCCTAACTAGCCTGATCTGCAAGGCCATGGAATGGATTATCATGGACCTCATCAACAGATACATTGGCAACCTCCAAACACTCAACCCCACACAGTTTGGCTTTGTCAAGAGGAGGTCATCTCTGTTAAGTCTGGTCGACTTCTTTGAGACAGTCACCAAAACCATGGATGAGGGGAAGATGGTGCACACCACCTACCTTGACCAGGCCAAAGCCTTCAACACTATTCCCCACTCTGGCATAATAGATAAACTCTCTCAACTAGGCATCAATCCATATGTTACCAGATGGGTAGCAAACTGGCTCACTGATAGAACCCACCTAATCAAAATAGGGGAAGCCACTTCAAGCAAACGACCAGTAATGAGTGGCATACGCCAGGGTTCGGTCTTGGGGCCTCTGTTATTCTGGATATACTTCTCTCTGAGGTGCAGGCCAAAACCAGTGGGCTTTGGCTGACCATGTATGCAGATGACTGCAAGCTGGGCCCTGTCATAAATTCTCCAAGTGATGTGGATGTCCTCCAAGAAGGTCTCACCCAAAAAAGTGAATGGTGTCAGAAACATGGCCTCAAGCTAAATGCTAAAAAATGCATCACCATCCCCTTTGAGGAGAGTGATATCCCCACATATTATCACATTAACAACAATGTCCTAAGCAGGCAATCAGTCGTGAGGGATTTGGGCACCCAGGTTGATGGCAACCTTTCTTTTGACCATCATGTTGCTTCCATTGTACGGAAAGCTTTCTACATGTCCCACCTCATAAGTAAGGGCATCTCATCCAGGGACAAGGGAGTCATAAGATCCCTGTATTCCTCCCTTATAACTCCAGTTATTGAATACAACGTACCCTTCAGCATGCACCTCGCAAAGCACATGCAGTAGCTGGACAGACCACAGAGGTTCATCACCTGGAAAATCCAGGGCCTCAAACATCTACCCTACACAGATAGAATAAAAGCCCTGTCCCTCTACTCAGTTTCATACAGACTCCTCAGAGGGGACCTCTGGCATGCAAAGCAATCTCAGACCCCGCCTTGATAGGACAGCTGCATATCAGCAAGTCAAGCTCCACTTCAGTGACCCACACACTTGACCTCAACCTGGTCTGTGACATCAATAGGACTTGTAGGTGGGACAGATTTGTGTCCCAGAGATTCCCCCATCTGTGGAACAGACTCCCTCTCCACATCAAGCAGATTACCCCATTATCCCTTGTTTTGTGTAACCTTGATACCGGGATGGGAAAGAAAATACACCCCTGGGATGTCACCTGTGTCCCTGCTGGACAGGGGCTTTGGGTGCTGACTCATCTAAACATAGGCTAAACTCTTGGTTGGGCTTATAAGGGCCTCAAAGCCAATAGCCTAGTAACTTCCTAGGATCTTATAATACAGCCTAAATCTTTTTATGCTGTTACTTTCTTTTAGTATTTTTTCAATTTCCTTTATTCAAAGGTATAAATGCAATCCTTGTTACTTCATGATTAGATAAAAATATTCCAATTTTTTTTATAACCATTTCGACTCATCTGCTACATGGGCCATTTGGCATGACACTTACTTCCGCTTTAATTAAGTTTCTCTGTTCTCTGAACATTAGTAAGTCAATCCTCTGTCATACTTCTCCTTTCTCTATTTTCACTTTGTAATGATGGGCCCACTATTCCTTTATCTATTTTATTCATTATAACGTTTTCCACAAATATAAGAGCTACTGTCTGTTTCAGACAATCTTTCTCACATGTGATTTCCCTATATATTTCCATATCATGAGTAGTGTTATGCACAACCCAAATCAACTGTCCCCTTAGACGATTTTCACAAAATAAAGATGCCTCTTAAAAATTGACATGATTTACAATTACAGGCTTTTTTGTCTTGTTAATTCTACTTCTTAATGTGTCCTGTTGTTTACAAAATGTAACACACAGAAAATTCATGGTCTCTTTACTAAGAGTTATATCTATTCTTAGAATCATGACAAGGTTTCAGAGCAGATGCCAACAAAATCCATCTTCTGTATGTTCATATTACTGATGATGAGAACATCATCTATAAACTGACTAAAAAATCACATCTTTGAAACTCTGTTACCATAACAGTCTCTCTGCTTTTTTATGCAAAATATACATATGCATAACTCTAGGCCATTGTAGTGCCCATGGGAGGGTCCTTTATTTGTAAATAGAATTCACTACTGGTGATGAAATGTTTTAAAAAAAACAATTTCATCAAGAGCATTAACATTTCGACAAATGTGGCCAGATAGGTAGAAAACAACCTAGCAACCATCTTACCCCTTCCCAGTCCCTACTCATGGACAATGGTGCTATGAAGACTGTGGATGTAACCATCTTACCCCTTCCCGGTCCCTCCTCGTGGACAATGGTGCTATGAAGACTGTGGATGTAACCATCTTATCCCTTCCCAGTCCCTCCTTGTGGACAATTGGTGCTATGAAGACTGTGGATGTCAGCAATCAGGAAGGGGCTGTTCTTAGTTAAATCAAGATGGTCTGACTTCACGATGACATCACCGGAGCTTGTGATAAAACATGATGCTTTTATTCAATGTAGTCTAAGAAATTAGAAGTGCTTTCTATTATATAGACAGCTCCAGAAACAATAGGTCTTGGGGTCAGACCATAAAAATGTTTATTTATGGGATATCATAAAACAAGGGACATTTTAATGTTGAAATCTGAACAAATTAATTATATTTCATTACATGAAAAGGATTATGATTGGATCTCTCATCATAAGCAGCTTATTATGTGTTTAAGTTACAGATGCCAAGGTATTCAGCTAAAGAACTAGATCCAGACTTGTGGAATCTAGTCTGTTTTTCACACACTTGAACTCAGATTGAGCCATCTTACATTAAGAAGTGCTCCCCTGCACCCTTGTGGCCAAAGAGTGTGGCTACAGCCTTGTCTGAGCTGGGGTTTGCTGGAGGAAGGCTCATTGTGTGATTTCCTATTCACAGACTAGTTTAAAACTGTTAATTTCACCTGTAAATAAGCCTCACATTTGCATGTAGCTGTGCACCATACAACAGGGCTTGTAACTAGACTCAAATGCCAAAAAAACTATTTCTTCCCAGACATCAGACAGTGGAACTTTCCCAGGTTCCCTGCTGCTCTGAGGCAAACACATCTGTGCACTTCTGCATTACAGGCAACTTGGCTGAGCACTGAGTAGTGTCGCCCTACTTTTCATCCCTGATTTTCTATAGAACAAGTTCCCTTGTTAATTCCAGAGCAATAGCTGATCTAATTACCTTGTCACAAATTAATATTTAAGAATTACCTGGCATCAGTCTACACGTAACTCCCCATCCTAGCTCTCACTCTTCCCCTGTCTTTATACAGCTACCTCCCTCACATAGCTACCTGAAATTACAGACCTGTCCACTAGGTGGCACCCTTCTCCCAATCTCATCTCACTCATTCTCCTGTGTCTATATTACTTGCCTTACTTTCTGTAGTCCCAGACCTGCTTTTTAGCTCCTCCAACTATACAGTATACTATACTATCTACTACTACCATTTCTAGGTTCTCTCATCACTGTTCTTACCCACTTCTGACTTATACTTACCTTCTGTAGCCTGTACTGCTGATTGTTTCTTTTACAGCTGCTTCTTTACCTGTTTCTATCTGCTCCGTTCACCCTGTGGGCTCACTCCACTCCTCTCCCTACCTCCAATTCCCACCCACCCCCCCGGGGTCCTACACTTATATTTACTAGCCACAACCCTTCCTCCCCCTAGTACTCTAGGTAACGATTTTATTTGCTCATCTACTTCCACTCCTTCCTTCTCAAACGTCTCCCCTTAATCTCCTCCCACACCCCTCCACATCTCTCATCCACACCTACTACACTTCCATACCTACAAGTAATACAATTACTAACTCACCCATTTTAATGTATAAACTACACTCTACTGCTCATTTCCAACTACTTCTCATGCTTATACTACTTCCACCTCTCACTTTTGCCTTCATACTCTCCTCCTATGAAACTCCACTACTTCCATACTTTCACCTCCCTAACAAACAAACCAGCTCCCTATATCTACCCATCCTCTTTAACCATGCCAACATAACTACACCCAGTTGCCTACTAGCAAAATATCACAGAATACACCACATTAGATATAACAACCTCAGTCCCAGGAGATCCTTACTCACTAATAGCAAACTTCCTAGTCCATACTATCTCAAACAAATCCACTTATTGAAAGATGGAGACATTCACCCAAATCCAGGTCAAATGACCCCAATTTCTCTCCCCAACCCCAATCAATCCATTAATTTTTCCATCACTAAAAAATCTAATTCACTCCTTGTAGCTCATCTTAATATTCGAAGCATTAACAATAAAATAGCTCAACTCCATGCCCTCTTCAAGCTCTACTCCTTCGACATTCTTTGTTTAACAGAAACATGGCTAAAACCTGCAACCAAAGACAATGAAGTCATCCTACCAGGGTATAATATCCTAAGACTCAACCGTGTAGCCAAAAAGGGTGGGGGGTTGCTATTCTAGTTAAATCATGATTACAGTTAACCACTTATGACTAAACCACCACCTAATACCAATGCAGAAATTCTCATATCCAAGCTTGAACTTAAATCCAAAGCCATCTATATTATTTGTATCTATCTACCCCTGGTAAAAACAATACCATCATGGAAAATATCCTGTGCTAGTTATCTCAACACCTGCCCCAAGAAACTATAATCCTTGGTGATATAAACACTGATTGGAATTGCTGTAGCAGCAGCCACCTTATCACCCACATTAACCTTTATGTTTTTTCCCAAACCATCACCTCCCCCACCAGGATAAACAAACACAAGAAATAAAGCACATTAGACTAGATTCTGATAAACAACCATCCCCAGATATATGAATCTGGAACTCTTCCTGATGACATAAGTGACCACTCACTTACCTATATCATCAGGCATAAATCCTATTCTCCCATTCCTACCACTATCAGGAATATCAGATCCAAAAAGAACTTCAACCCTGATCTCTTCCAAAAGGAACTTAGAGCATGCACCTGGTCTCCAAATACCTTCTCTAGAAGAAGCTGTTCAATACTTTAATTCAAACTTCTTAGCCATTCTTGATCACCATGCCCCAACCCGTACAATCAGACTCAAGACTAAATCTGACCCTTGGCGTTCTAAAGAAACCAAACATAAAATCCATCTCAGAAACAAATACTGGGCTAAATGGAGAATGACCAAAAATCCTGTTGACCAACAAAATTTCAGAGCTAAAAAATAACACTAAGTAAGCTATACTATCAGATAAAAGAAACTACTACCTTCAACTTCAGAAGGCTAACCACAATAACCCACAAAAGTTCTGGAAGAGCATCAACCAGTTATTACATCCAGGTCAATCCAGTACACCAAACCCACAAAATACTGACCATGAAAATCCCATGTATACTGCCAATGCCTTCAATTCCTTTTTTACTGACACTATCCAAACTCTAGCCAGTCAGTCATCATCTACTAATTTTACTTTACCTACAACAAAACTTCACCCCCACCATTTATTCTCCAACCAGTCCCAACAAGCCATATTCTTGCCCTAATCCAAAAATTGAAACCATGCTCTCCTTCAGCAGACCAACTACCTGCTGAATACCTACAGACATCTGCCAAATCGATTGCTTACCCCATCTCCATTCTTAACAATAGAACTATTAGTGAAGGCCATATCCCTAGTATCTGGAAATTCTCCCATATTATCCCCCTGCACAAAGGTGGCAACTCCACCGAATTCTTCAACTATTGTCCCATAGCTCTTCTTTCTCCTTTGGCAAAGACCATGGATTAATGCATCCATAGGCAATTGCTAGACCACCTAATCCATAATAACTTGCTCTCTAGCTGTCAATATGGTTTCAGACCTTCATATAGAACTGCCACTGCCCTCCTTTCCTTTACAGATTGTATTAACAAAAACCGTAACTGCAATTTGCTCTGTGCAGCACTATTTATCGATTTGTCCAAAGCATTCGATATGGTAAATCATTAAATTCTGATTGGCATCCTCAAATCCCTGTCCTTACATGCACAATCAAATGGTTCCAATCCTACTTAGATAAACGACAACAGGCTGTACTTTGGCACAACACTATCTACCCACCTACCAGTTAACCTCGGTGTACCTCAGGAGTCGATATTAGGACCTCTCCTTTTATTCATATTCATCAACGACCTTCATCAAGCAATTCCCCAAGCTACTTGCATGCTCTGCTAAAACCCCCTCTGACCTTCACTCCCTTACCCAAAAAGTATTTAACACCGGTGAACAATGGTTCACTCATTATTGCCTTCTGTTAAACCCCCAAAAAACTAAACTCCTCCTTTTCAATCCTAATCTCAAGTCCACCCCCATAGATGTTTGTTTCTTCCACTAATGGTACCATTATATCACACGACCTAACTACCAAACTACTTGGTGTCACCATTGACAACAATCTTTCCTTTGACATACACATCAACAACATTATTAAATCTGTTAACAAAAAACTTGGCTCTCTGTACAGAATAAAACCCTTCCTAACACCTACAGCTAGAACTACTATTGCACATACTCATCTAATCTCTACACTCCTCTATGCCTCTACCATTTTCACCAATCTAAGAACAACCTCAGTAAGCTGGAAAGCTCCTACAATAACATAGCCAGATTTGCTACTGGCAACCCTTTTAGAACTCACCACTGCTTTAATTTAAAGCAGCTTGAATGGCTGGAACTACAGAATCTGCTCAAGTACCACCAACTAATTATTGCCCATAAGACTCTTTACCAACCTTCCAATACTCCTACTCTATCCACCACCATCACCCCCTATAATAATCTGAAGTCCTTACGTTCATCTCAGAAACTTCTAGTTAACACATCTAAATCTAACAACAGGGCTGGGGATTCTAATCTCAAATACTGTGGGAAAATTCTGGAATCTCCTACCCTGTGACCTTTCCTCACTTTCCACTTTATCACTGTTCAAAAAGAGACTGAAGCTTTTCCTCAAAACACACTGGTTATGCCCCTGTACTAAACCTGCCTATCGACTCTACCCGAATATGCTCTGCCTTCCCTTTTCTTTTTAATTTTCTGTTATCCTTTTTACAATATATGACTTCTACACTATGCTTCTCATTACTTCCTTCCTTCCCTCTCTCACTTATTTGTAATACAAAAAAATAAAAAATAAAACATTATTTCATTATTACTACTACTGATCATTAAGCTACCTCCTTACATTGTTACTACTACTGATCATTAAGCTACCTCCTTACATTGTTACTACTACTGATCATTAAGCTACCTCCTTACATTGTTACTACTACTGATCATTAAGCTACCTCCTTACATTGTTACTACTACTGATCATTAAGCTACCTCCTTACATTGTTACTACTACCGATCATTAAGCTACCTCCTTACATTGTTACTACTACTGATCATTAAGCTACCTCCTTACATTGTTACTACTACTGATCATTAAGCTACCTCCTTACATTGTTACTACTACTGATCATTAAGCTACCTCCTTACATTGTTACTACTACCGATCATTAAGCTACCTCCTTACATTGTTACTACTACTGATCATTAAGCTACCTCCTTACATTGTTACTACTACTGATCATTAAGCTACCTCCTTACATTGTTACTACTACTGATCATTAAGCTACCTCCTTACATTGTTACTACTACCGATCATTAAGCTACCTCCTTACATTGTTACTACTACCGATCATTAAGCTACCTCCTTACATTGTTACTACTACTGATCATTAAGTTACCTCCTTACATTGTTACTACTACTGATCATTAAGCTACCTCCTTACATTGTTACTACTACTGATCATTAAGCTACCTCCTTACATTGTTACTACTACGATCATTAAGCTACCTCCTTACATTGTTACTACTACTGATCATTAAGCTACCTCCTTACATTGTTACTACTACTGATCATTAAGCTACCTCCTTACATTGTTACTACTACTGATCATTAAGCTACCTCCTTACATTGTTACTACTACGATCATTAAGCTACCTCCTTACATTGTTACTACTACTGATCATTAAGCTACCTCCTTACATTGTTACTACTACCGATCATTAAGCTACCTCCTTACATTGTTACTACTACTGATCATTAAGCTACCTCCTTACATTGTTACTACTGATCATTAAGCTACCTCCTTACATTGTTACTACTACGATCATTAAGCTACCTCCTTACATTGTTACTACTACCGATCATTAAGCTACCTCCTTACATTGTTACTACTACTGATCATTAAGCTACCTCCTTACATTGTTACTACTACTGATCATTAAGCTACCTCCTTACATTGTTACTACTACCGATCATTAAGCTACCTCCTTACATTGTTACTACTACTGATCATTAAGCTACCTCCTTACATTGTTACTACTACTGATCATTAAGCTACCTCCTTACATTGTTACTACTACTGATCATTAAGCTACCTCCTTACATTGTGCACTGTACTGGATATGGCATCAGTCTGTATACCTCCTTTTTTCTTTGCCTTTAAATTATGTACTTCACTTGCACACTGAACTAGCCTGTATGCCTCCTTTTTGCATTAAGGAATGTACCTTCATGTTATTTTGAACCTGAAGTTTGCATTATATTGACATCTGTCCTTCTCAAATGATTTATTAACCTGTTTGTCAGTGTATATATTACTGTAATTTCTTTGTTTTGTTTTCTTTTTTTTTCTTTTATATTTGTTTGCAATTTTTATGTTCTCTGTACGTCTTGGAGCTTATCTCCCCGGGCCTCTGCTGAAAATGGTCATATATCCAGTTAGACTAGCCCGGTCAACAAATGTAAAATAAATAAATAAAATAAATAAATAATGGCCAGCAAGTTTCCCAATATTTCTCCAAACAGCTTGGTTCACATGGACATCCCGAGGCAATGTAGCAATTGTCTTATGTTTACTGACGACCACTTGCTCCTAGAGTAAACAAATACAGTATGTGATTGTTTCATGGTATAAATACATCTAAGACATCAAACAGGTGATCAGCACACACACCTCTACACTTAAACCCACATATGTGAAGGTACTCACCAAGAGCCTACCAAGAGACCAGTGACTTCCCAAGCATGAACAACCTACATGTACTTGTACATGAACAGAATCTACCACCACACATAAACATACCGGTATATCAACAATTAAACTCCTAAGGCAAACCACCTCAAAATCTAATGTCCTAGTCATAGGCAATTCAATAGTGAGACACACACATGTCCCCCTGACCAGGTTGGACAAGTTAAAGGTCACATTCAGGTGCCAGAATCCATCAATTCATGCAACCACTCAAGTCACTCAGCAACAATTACCATTCTGACATGTTGGAGTGAATGACTTCAGACTTAACTCTCTGGACTATATGAAGAGAGACTGAATGCTCAGATTATGTGTCCCAGGCAGGTATGTCACTAGCCCTAAGCAGCATTCACCTTCACCTAGGATGATGTCACACTACAGATAAAAAATGATTGATTTAAATAATTGGCTTCGCTTCTGGTGTTAGTCCAAGACCCAGTATCTGGAC
Organism: Protopterus annectens; assembly: GCF_019279795.1. Lineage (NCBI taxonomy): Eukaryota > Metazoa > Chordata > Ceratodontiformes > Protopteridae > Protopterus > Protopterus annectens. The sequence goes on from NC_056743.1 coordinate 11,150,966, forward strand.
AGCCTGGGAAAACATGGTTGACAGACCACAGTGCTTTGCCAGACATGACCCTTACCTGTCTCCTCAAAGCTTTTGGATACTGGCAAAGATGTTTGCCTCCACCATAGTGCCTATTTTAGGCAATGTCAAAACAACAAAACTTCTGATGTAAAAAAATCCACTACAGACAAACTCAAGGTCATGCTATCTAATGCTAACAGCCTAAAGAGTAAACTGCACTCCCTGGAAGCACTCCTCACCTCGGAAGATGCTGACATCTGTGCAGTCACTGAGAGTTGGATCAAGGCCACAGACAGCACCCTGACCATACAAGGCTACAGTGCCTTTCACATGTTCAGACCTCAAAATAAGTGTTAAAGAACCAAAGGTGGAGGTGTATCCATCTTCATTAAATTCCAAATACACCTCAAGACTGGTAAAACAGTACGATTCTCTTGAGATACTCCAGGTCCAAATAACTATAGGCAAAATACCCTCCACATCATCTCTAGCTACAGGTCCCCCACCATGAACCAGAAGTAGTGCACTGCCTACCTGGACTTACCATAGTCACTCAGTAAACAGCCAAACAGCTTGGTTATTGGAAAGTTCAACTATTCTTCCATCAGTTGCGTGACTTACATAAGCACAAACATGATCACGCTGAGGTTCCGGGATTTTGTTAATTCAACTGCCCTGGAACAGTTTACCTGCACCCCCACAAGGGGTCAAACGTCCTAGACCAATGCTCACCAACATAGGGGTCACTGCACTACCCCATGTGTGTTGCCCTCTCCTGGTAAGGTCAGACCATAAATCAGTCTCATTTGAAGTAAAGATCAGACTTGACACCCCAACAGTAGAAAAAAAAAACAAACATTTCTCCAAAGCAAACATAGCCTACTAAGCAATGGTATAAAACAATTCAAAGCTTCTACTAACACAGCCAATAATGACTCCTATGCAGACGAGTACACAATTGCCCTTTACAGCCACTTAAGCAAATGTATTGACTCAGCTGTACTGAAAGGATTAAAACCAGGTCCTCTCATAAAAAAACAAGCCACCCTGGTGGACTTTAAGTATAAATAAGTTATATAAAAAAAGAAAGAAGCTGATATCCAAGAACAAGAGGGAACTTGTTCAGAGGAAGAATGCCTTCTACAGCTTGAACTAGCAAATAAGTCCTCTAAGGCTAGTTACGAGACTAATTAGCATCCCTAGCTAAAGACAACCATAAGGCATTCTTTAGCTACATCCTAAACCTTAAAAGGGAGTGCCCAGGTGTTTGCCAAACTTACAGTGGATGGACCACTCGCACTGAACCTGAGAAAATTAACAACCTACTAGCTGTAGTAACTTCACCACCCCCCCGAACCCACCAGACATACCCCAAAGCATTCCTAACACCAGTCAGAGCATCTCCAAAGAACAGGTCATACAAACACTCTCCAAGGCCAAACAACACTTCCTCTGTGGGACCAGATAACATCCCAGGTTGCTATGTGATTAAACCTGCTGCTTACACCTACAGGCTCATGTTTTTTCACTACCTTCTGCCTCTTTGGGTGACTGTTGTGATTTTACTGGTTCTTGGTTTTGTGTCACCCTTTCCTTGGAGTTTTTGGATCCCAGGTTGCTTACTAAACAATCTAAAACAAGACCTTGTGGAACCACTTGGCACTTTATTTGACCATGGCCTGAGAAGTGGCTTTGCTCCAGCAGAGTGGAGAATAACAACACTGATCCCTTTGCACAAAGGGGTCCATCAACTGACCCAGGAAACTATTTACCCATAAGCCTAACCAGCCATATCTGTGAGGCCATGGAGAGAATCATCATGGGCCTTATCGACAAGGACACATGTGACCTGCAAACTCCTGACCTGACTCAGTTTGGTTTTGTCAAGGGTAGATCTTACTAAACCTGGTGGACTTCTTTGACAATGTCACCAAAGCCCTGGATGAGGGCAAAACAGTACATACCACCTATTTTGATTTAGCCATGGCTTTTCACACAATCCTTCACTCAGGGATCATTGAGAAACTCTCCAAGCTAGGGATTAACCCATACATCACCAGATAGGTAGCCAATCAGCTTTTCAACAGAATGCACACAGTCAGTGTTGGGGAGTCCACCTCTACCAGCAGATCAGTTACCAGTGGGGTACCACAACAATCTGTGGTGGGCCCTCTACTCTTTGGAATCTATTTCTATGAGATGCAAGCAAAAGTAGATGGCCTGTGGCTTACCAAGTTTTCAGAGGACTATGAACTGGGTGCAATCTTCGAGTCCCCAAATGATGTAAACATATTACAGAAGGGGATGATGCACACAAATGATTGGTGCCAAAGTCACATACTAAATACAAAAAAGTGTCTCATTATTCCTTTGGCAAAAAGGAAGTCCCTACTAATTATGATATAGCTATCACCCCTCTATGCTCAAATTAAATCGTGCAAGACTTGAGAACACAGGTTGATAGCAATCTAAACTTTAATCACCATGTGTGCTTAGTGGTAAGGAAAGCCTTCTACATTGCACATCTCATAAATAGGGACATCACATCCTAGACTAAGACAGTTATAACTCCACTGTACTCAACCTTTATCAAACCACTAATTGAATACAATGCTTCCCTCTGTGGTCTCTCCAGTTGCTGAAGATGTCTGGTGAGATACAGACAGTGGTTTCTAACCGAGAGAATCCAGGGCTTTCAAAAAGTGATTTACATGAAAAGCCAGTCACTTACTCTGTATCATACAGGCCGCTGAGAGACTTCCTGTGCCTGGCCTACAGAGCAGTCACTTACTCTGTATCATACAGGCCGCTGAGAGACTTCCTGTGTCTGGCCTACAGAGCAGTCACTTACTCTGCCTTAATGGAAATGCTGCACATCTGCAAATCAAATGGGACAAGAGTCACTCGCTCCAGGGATCTCAACCTAGACTGTGACTAACAGAACATGCTGGAGAGACAGTTATATCTCCCTGAGACTGCCGCTCTTCTGGAATAAACTCGCACTCCATGTGAAGCAGAGCTCCTCAATGTCCCTATTCAAGTCCAACCTAGACAACTGGATGGGAGACTTAAATTCACCCCAGGGGTGGCAGCTATGTCCCTCATGGACAGAGGTAGTCGGTGCTGATTACAGAATCTAACAATGACCATCTAACTATGGTCAATTAGAGTACACCATAACTATCAACCCCTTAGCACTCAAAATCTGGACAAAACCAAAAAGAATGGGGTACAAATTTTATATATTGCTCTTATAAACTTTAGAATAAATGGTCTTTTGTTACCATGCATTTTCTGGGTACTATAAAGTCTGAATCTCAAATGCCTGTCAGCATATAATGAATTTAATCCTCAATGTTTTGCCACAAAATTCAGAAAACCAAAAATTTTATGAGGAACAGACCAAAGATATGACTGAAAAATCTGGACATTCTGTGGAATTCTAGACAGTTGAGAGGTGTGGGATACAGGTTTTGTGTACATGGCTAGGCTTGTTAAGGCCCCAGGGCCATTAGCCTAGTAACCTTCTATGAACCTATGAATCTTGGCATCCAAGTAAAGAACACATAATTAAGGGCGATGACCAGAGACATGATCATAAGTCTTTATAGCGCATGGTGCTTTATCTGTAAAGAACACATAATTATGGGTGATGACCAGAGACATGATCATAATTCTTTATAGTGCATGGTGCTTTATCTGTAAAGAACACATAATTAAGGGTGATGACCAGAGACATGATCATAAGTCTTTATAGTGCATGGTGCTTTATCTGTAAAGAACACATAATTAAGGGTGATGACCAGAGACATGGTCATAATTCTTTATAGTGCATGGTGCTTTATCTGTAAAGAACACATAATTAAGGGTGATGACCAGAGACATGGTCATAAGTCTTTATAGTGCATGGTGCTTTATCTGTAAAGAACACATAATTAAGGGTGATGACCAGAGACATGGTCATAATTCTTTATAGTGCATGGTGCTTTATCTGTAAAGAACACATAATTAAGGGTGATGACCAGAGACATGATCATAATTCTTTATAGTGCATGGTGCTTTATCTGTAAAGAACACATAATTAAGGGTGATGACCAGAGACATGATCATAATTCTTTATAGTGCATGGTGCTTTATCTGCTCTATGTACTACCATTTACAGGAAAAAAAGTGCAGGACGCAAAGTGTTGCACTGCCTTTAAAGCCTTTGGAAGCTGGTAAAGCACTTTGTGCTGTCAGGAAAACAGCATACAGAAACAAAGTGCCCCTCTGTAGAACTAATGGCTCTAAAAACTGCTATAAAAAGTGTTGTAGAACAAAGTATCTAAGTATGGCAGAGCAAAGTATTTACAGATTTTAAAAGCTGCTTTAGCTTCTGCCACTTTTTTTTTTTTTTGTTCTGGCGGGAACTGCCCACTGTTGATCACTGGCTTGAGAACCAGTGATAACAGCACTTGGGTATCCTTGGCAAGATGTTTATTACTCCTATTTTACCTCTTCTTTTGTTACTTGCCATTATCTCTGCAACCTGTCTTTTCTCCTGTATCTAACCTAGATCTGGATCTCCTCTGTGCAAATCTCTATCCTAAAAGTAGTACTCAACACAATGTGTCTGCTACTAATTTGCTAATTTATGTAAATTTTTACAGACTCTCCACCTGTTCCTATTTTCTCCCTTCATCATTCTTTTTTTTAGCAGTCTTTCTATAGTAAATATTAAGTCATAATGATTCCGCACTGCTGTTTATTTCTTGTTAAATTGCCTCTGCATTACTATTCTATATAATAATTGTTCCCTTAGTTGTTTGCATGCTTTGTATGCTTTGTTATTTGTAAGCTATTTAGTTTATTAGTGGAGCTTTTCTCCTCGGGCCTCTGCTGAAAATGGACATGTATCCAGCCAGACTAGCCCGGTCAACAAATGTAAAATAAAAAATAAATAAAAAAAATTTTGTTACATACCTCTTATCAGATCTTCTGCTAGACATATGTTTAAAAAGTTTATCTTTTTTTCCAGATTTCAGAGTACAGTAGAAGTGCTCAATGCACTACAAGGTAATAGTGTACAGTTATTAGAATTTCAGAAATGTAGAAAAACATGTATTTTTGTATCCATGCAATGAAATACAAGTAGGAGCAAAGGAAGAGAATACAGGTCTCATTAGAGTACTATGTAAATAGGAAAGCAATGTAATACTAAATCATTCTGCATGGCATCCGAGTACATGCAGGTAGGACAAGAAACGGGAACCCCAAGTCTAGTTAAACTTATTTCAGAATTATTTTGACAACTATAATATTACCTAGCTGCTACTTAACTCTGCCCACATTTCTATGCCTCATGGTTGTGTCTTGCTTATGTCAGTACCATGCTATAAAGCACACATTAGCAACTGAAGAAATTATTTTTGCCAAAGTTGTTGTTGTGTCTTTCGGCTTTTCCCGGTTGGGGGCCCCACAGCGGAACTCCAGTCTACTAATGATTGTCAGTAGATTATTACGTACCGAGTTGCCAGCCCTGACACACAACCTTCAACGAAGGTATGCCCATTCACGCATGTCTCCACACGGAAGACGCTTTAGTTGAGAATAGAACAGGACATCGTCTTTCTGTGAGGCAACAACGCTACCGCAGCACCACCACCGCAGTATTGTAGGAAAAATCTTTACATGAATAAAAGGGGAAAAAACAGTCATTTTAGCCACTAAAGTGTTGCTTTATTCATTTTTCAAACAGTTAAGAGCACCATGAAATACTGCACATTGTTTTAATCTGCCGTAGCATCTCTTTGAACTGAGACCTCAGTCATTAATGAACAAGCAAAGTCTGTAGACTTGCTGACAACTTTAATACCTAAACAAGAGTGTGAGAAATGGTTTAGAAACTATAGCTTGTAATCATACCTGCCAACCTCTTAGCACAAGAAATCTGGACAAAGCCTGACAAAACGTAGAGACAAAGGCCATAAATAGGGATACATTTCAAATATTGCTGTTATAAACTTAAAAAGTTGCTAGAGTAACAGGATTTGTGTTAGCATGCATTTTCTGAAGGATATGAAGACTGAAACTTAAATGCACTTCATTATTTAATGACTTTAATCCTTAGATCATCCCAGTGATTTGTCAAAAACAATTTTTACATGGAACAAACCAAAAATATGAGGCAAAAGTCTGAATATTCTGTGAAAATTTGTACAGTTGAAAGGTATGCTTGTAATATTTAATAAAGCCTTGTTGTTTACCTGCTTTGTACTGAAGGAGATTTTAAGTGTACCATGCAAAACTCCGTAGTAAGTTATAGTTAGCATAACTCAGAGTACTTCCTATGAAACCGAATTAATGACACTGACTTCAGTGGGCGGTATTTGGAAACATGTAGTGCTTTGTGCAATCCTGTTTCTAGTCAGATTTCTCGGTTCATTAGAAGAGGCAGATATGAAGACCACTGTAGCGGTGTGAAGGTTCTAGTAAGGAGCACTGGTATGGTGTTAATGGACAGCAATGCATGCAAATCCTGTTATCTGGGGTGCAGCTAATATAAGTTAGCCATAGGTGCTTCCCAGAGCTGTAATCATGATCAGAATATTATGGTAGCTCTACCACACTATTTCAAAGCAAAGTAATAGGAAAGTACACTTTTTATGGTGTACCTTCTGTCTGTGGCAGTAGCAGGTTGGGTAACACAGGCAAACTAATGCAAGGGTGGGTGAATGTGGGTGTACAGGAACATGAGTGGGAGTGTGTGTGTGTGTGTGTGTGTGTGTGTGTGTGTGTGTGTGTGTGTGTGTGTGTGTGTGTGTGTGTGTGTGTGTGTGCAGGAACATGAGTGTGTGTGTGTGTGTGTGTGTGTGTGTGTGTGTGTGTGTGTGTGTAGGAACATGAGTGGGAGTGCGTGTGTGCAGGAACATGAGTGGGAGTGTGTGTGTGCAGGAACATGAGTGGGAGTGCGTGTGAGTACAGGAACGTGAGTGGGACTGTATTGGGTTAAGTGTATGTGTATGTGTATGTGTGTTTGTGTGTGTGTGTGTGTGTGTGTGTGTGTGTGTGTGTGTGTGTGTGTGTGTGTGTGTGTGTGTGTGCAGGAACATGAGTGGGAGTGTGTAGAAATGTGTGTGTGTGTGTGTGTGTGTGTGTGTGTGTGTGTGTGTGTGTGTGTGTGCAGGAACATGAGTGGGAGTGTGTAGAAATGTGTGTGTGTGTGTGTGTGTGTGTGTGTGTGTGTGTGTGTGTGTGTGTGTGCGTATGTGTGTGTGTGTGTGTGTGTGTGTGTGTGTGTGTGTGTGTGTGTGTGTGTGTGTGTGTGTGTGTGTGTGTGCAGGATCATGAGTGGGAGTGCGTGTGTGTACAGGAACATGAGTAGGACTGTATTGGGTTAAGTGTGTGTGTGTATGTATGTGTATATGTGTGTGTGCGTGTGTGTGTGTGTGTGTGTGTGCATGCATCTGTAGCTGCCTAGCTGAGGATGCACTTGTTCCATCTACATTAAGTGTTCACTTCACAGGAATAAATCGCTAATGATGTTTTGCTCAATGTGCTTTTTTCATGTTTCTAAAAAAATTATTATTGTCATGGTGCTGTTCGAGCTCACCTGTGCAGCACTAGTAGTGCAGTGGTGACATCCTCACCATAGTGGTGCTGTAGCTCACTTGGTTTAATTTCTTCAAGTCTTTTGGGTTACTAATACCATGACAAGAATGGACCCCATTCCTAAGTCAGAGTATAATTAAAGTTCATGACATTAGTATCGTTTCACTCTGATGTTACCCAGAAGTGCTCTTCACAGCACTCAAAATGTTCCCAGAACTGACTCATTCTGCAATTCATGTGGAATTACATGTATCGGTAGCATATCTAAATAGGACTGTGCATTCTTTATCAGATTCATTGCTCCTGACACTATTGAGACTGTCTGTGTATCTTGCTTCCACATTGCCCTTGTTTCTCCATGCAAATCCCACTATTTTATGACTTTGTGTCTCTCTGTATGCAAGACACTATGATCTCTTGGGTAACAATTTCAATGATCAGTGCTAATTTCAGATTCTTTTCATGGACTACTGTAACTGGATTTCTCACATCTGTTTTTTGAACCGTTGGTAATGGGTGATCCCATGTGATGTACACTTCATTATTGTCTAGAATGCTTTGTGGCTCATGTTTCCAATGCTTCTCATGGGTGATCCCATGTGATGTACACTTCATTATTATCTAGAATGCTTTGTGGCTCGTGTTTCCAATGCTTCTCATGGGTGATCCCATGTGATGTACACTTCATTATTATCTAGAATGCTTTGTGGCTCATGTTTCCAATGCTTCTCATGGGTGATCCCATGTGATGTACACTTCATTATTATCTAGAATGCTTTGTGGCTCATGTTTCCAATGCTTCTCATGGGTGATCCCATGTGATGTACACTTCATTATTATCTAGAATGCTTTGTGGCTCATGTTTCCAATGCTTCTCATGGGTGATCCCATGTGATGTACACTTCATTATTATCTAGAATGCTTTGTGGCTCATGTTTCCAATGCTTCTCATGGGTGATCCCATGTGATGTACACTTCATTATTATCTAGAATGCTTTGTGGCTCATGTTTCCAATGCTTCTCATGGGTGATCCCATGTGATGTACACTTCATTATTATCTAGAATGCTTTGTGGCTCATGTATCCAATGCTTCTCATGGGTGATCCCATGTGATGTACACTTCATTATTATCTAGAATGCTTTGTGGCTCATGTTTCCAATGCTTCTCGTGGGTGATCCCATGTGATGTGCACTTCATTATTATCTAGAATGCTTTGTGGCACATGTTTCCAATGCTTCTCGTGGGTGATCCCATGTGATGTACACTTCATTATTATCTAGAATGCTTTGTGGCTCATGTTTCCAATGCTTCTCATGGGTGATCCCATGTGATGTACACTTCATTATTATCTAGAATGCTTTGTGGCTCATGTTTCCAATGCTTCTCATGGGTGATCCCATGTGATGTACACTTCATTATTATCTAGAATGCTTTGTGGCTCATGTTTCCAATGCTTCTCATGGGTGATCCCATGTGATGTACACTTCATTATTATCTAGAATGCTTTGTGGCTCATGTTTCCAATGCTTCTCATGGGTGATCCCATGTGATGTACACTTCATTATTATCTAGAATGCTTTGTGGCTCATGTTTCCAATGCTTCTCATGGGTGATCCCATGTGATGTACACTTCATTATTATCTAGAATGCTTTGTGGCTCATGTTTCCAATGCTTCTCATGGGTGATCCCATGTGATGTACACTTCATTATTATCTAGAATGCTTTGTGGCTCATGTTTCCAGTGCTTCTCATGGGTGATTCCATGTGATGTACACTTCATTATTATCTAGAATGCTTTGTGGCTCATGTTTCCAATGCTTCTCATGGGTGATCCCATGTGATGTACACTTCATTATTATCTATAATGCTTTGAGGCTCATGTTTCCAATGCTTCTCATGGGTGATCCCATGTGATGTACACTTCATTATTATCTAGAATGCTTTGCGGCTCATGTTTCCAATGCTTTTCATGGGTGATCCCATGTGATGTACACTTCATTATTATCTAGAATGCTTTGCGGCTCATGTTTCCAGTGCTTCTCATGGGTGATCCCATGTGATGTACACTTCATTATTATCTAGAATGCTTTGTGGCTCATGTTTCCAATGCTTCTCATGGGTGATCCCATGTGATGTACACTTCATTATTATCTAGAATGCTTTGTGGCTCATGTTTCCAATGCTTCTCATGGGTGATCCCATGTGATGTACACTTCATTATTATCTAGAATGATTTGTGGCTCATGTTTCCAATGCTTCTCATGGGTGATCCCATGTGATGTACACTTCATTATTATCTAGAATGCTTTGTGGCTCATGTTTCCAATGCTTCTCATGGGTGATCCCATGTGATGTACACTTCATTATTATCTAGAATGCTTTGTGGCTCATGTTTCCAATGCTTCTCATGGGTGATCCCATGTGATGTACACTTCATTATTATCTAGAATGCTTTGTGGCTCATGTTTCCAATGCTTCTCATGGGTGATCCCATGTGATGTACACTTCATTATTATCTAGAATGCTTTGTGGCTCATGTTTCCAATGCTTCTCATGGGTGATCCCATGTGATGTACACTTCATTATTATCTAGAATGCTTTGTGGCTCATGTTTCCAATGCTTCTCATGGGTGATCCCATGTGATGTACACTTCATTATTATCTAGAATGCTTTGTGGCTCATGTTTCCAATGCTTCTCATGGGTGATCCCATGTGATGTACACTTCATTATTATCTAGAATGCTTTGTGGCTCATGTTTCCAATGCTTCTCATGGGTGATCCCATGTGATGTACACTTCATTATTATCTAGAATGCTTTGTGGCTCATGTTTCCAGTGCTTCTCATGGGTGATTCCATGTGATGTACACTTCATTATTATCTAGAATGCTTTGTGGCTCATGTTTCCAATGCTTCTCATGGGTGATCCCATGTGATGTACACTTCATTATTATCTATAATGCTTTGTGGCTCATGTTTCCAATGCTTCTCATGGGTGATCCCATGTGATGTACACTTCATTATTATCTAGAATGCTTTGCGGCTCATGTTTCCAATGCTTCTCATGGGTGATCCCATGTGATGTACACTTCATTATTATCTAGAATGCTTTGCGGCTCATCTTTCCAGTGCTTCTCATGGGTGATCCCATATGATGTACACTTCATTATTATCTAGAATGCTTTGTGGCTCATGTTTCCAATGCTTCTCATGGGTGATCCCATGTGATGTACACTTCATTATTATCTAGAATGCTTTGTGGCTCATGTTTCCAATGCTTCTCATGGGTGATCCCATGTGATGTACACTTCATTATTATCTAGAATGCTTTGTGGCTCATGTTTCCAATGCTTCTCATGCGTGATCCCATGTGATGTACACTTCATTATTATCTAGAATGCTTTGTGGCTCATGTTTCCAATGCTTCTCATGCGTGATCCCATGTGATGTACACTTCATTATTATCTAGAATGCTTTGTGGCTCATGTTTCCAATGCTTCTCAGCTACTTCAATGTTGCAATGTTTGCACAATCCCCAGTGCAACAGTCTTACCACATTATTATGTCCTTCAATATACAGGCCTTCTGCATTAGTGCATCACACCCAGCAACAAGATGCATGACCGTTTCCAGCTCTGTTTTACAGAACTTGCATTTGTCTGTTTCTCCCACATGTTCAATGGACTTTGTAAACCAGTGTGTAGGTAGTCCATTATCCTGGGCTGCCAATATTAACTTTTCATATTTTGGTTTAAATTCAACTCTCCTTAACCATTCCCGTGTCAGATCCTGATCAACAAGAGGTTCGTGCAGGAGCTTTCTGTACTTGCAACCATTGTGATGTCCCACACCACTGGCCCAGTAATCAAGGAGCCTCAGTCCTCACCACACTGGCAACAGTGGGTGGAGTACACACGGGGAGGATGACAGGTACATAGTATTTCCAGATTCAGCTCTGCATCAAGTGCAATTTCCCTTCAGAGCAAGCAGAGACCGCAGTCTTTCTGGGACTGGTTTCTCTGTCCTTCTCCAGATCCCCAATAAGACTCCCCACTGGCACAGTGGTTTCTCTCTCCTTGTCCAGAACCCCAGTAAGACTCCCCACTGGCACAACTATAGAGTTGAGATCTCAGCTGAGTGACCAAGCCAAGGCCTCCAGCACCTTCTCTGTCCAACAAGTGCTTCATGTCCCTGGCCAAGTAGCGGAGATGCACACTCTGAAGTTTGAGTTATACACACATACATGCACACACCTGGGAAAGGCTGTCACAGCTTTACTAGCTATGCCCCCTTCTGCCCAGACTATAAGGTAGTTATTACTGTCACTAGTCACTCCTTATCAAAGGGTGTCCAATCTTACTGTGTAATGTTACTATCAATACAAATGGTAGTTTTGACCAAGAGCAAGGCTATTAGGTGTAGCCCACAGTGTCACCAAATAAATATGCTTAAATATCTCTAGACAAACCAGCTACAGTGATAGCTTTAAATAAAATTAATAATAAATAATAAAAAAATAAGCAAAATACTCCGTAAATAAATCAGTTACATCATAGTTCAAAATCATAGAAAATACTTACATTGCAGGATAGTCTCAAATAAAGAAAGAAAAACATCTAAAATAATCTTTACTATATTCTTAACTATATCTAAAAGAATTATTATACCCTAGAAACTTACTATTACACAGCAAGGCAAGTGTAGTGAATGGATCTTCTAGCTGATGTTGTAGTCAGGTCAAAGGCAAATACAGAATGGTCTCTTTCAGAGAGTTCTTAAATTAATATCAAATATTGCAGCTGGGTTAGCTTGCAGGATGACATCACTTCTCGTCATCTGACTTTAGTTCCCAAGCTAAACCCCCATTGCTAGAAACTGCCACCATTTAGCATCTCCCTGAGAAAATACATACAGTAGCTCTCAGATGTTTGCAACTGCTGGAAACACTTACAAGACAATGCAAAAGGCTCCCTAGTTTTAGACATCCTGTCCCCTTGCTGCATTGAAACCATCTTTTATAGCACAGTTATAAAATAATTTAATTTCAACTATTTTTCTGAAGTTCTGCAAGTTAACTCTCTATGTTCCAGTTTCTACTGTTAAAATATATACATTTACACAGTTACAATAGTGTATATACACTTCTGTTCTTTTCCAGTAGGGTACACTGTGGATACATCTTTAAGATGAATACTCTACAAAATATCTCCTCAAAACACAACTGTACAAACCATCTTATATGACATACATATGAATCAGGTTGATATTCACAAATGACATACAGTATTGATTATTTACAAAATTCTAGCTAGCTGTGCTGGCAGTACCTCCTTTTGTCACACTTCCACCCCCCTCGGAGACTCAACCTAGTTTTTCAAGTGACCCTTGAGAAACGTTACTTGGGAGGTTGAGCCTATTTGGTAATACACTACTCCATACCCTGTCTTGAGATTCCAGCTGCCTTGACATTGCTGACCCCAGTACAGTGCTGCACTGTCCTATCATATGCCTGCAACCCTAGGCTCCATCACAGTAATTTGGGATTTGGCTGGCTGGCTCCCTGTAGCCAGAGATCCCACTCAGACTCCTCCTGCCTTGTACTGCAAATAATTAGCATAAGGGCCTCGCTGTCATGGTAAGATTTAATCATGTTAACATGGTACAATTTGTGCCTCTGCCTCCTAACAAGCAGTTCTACCATGTCGTTAACATCACTGACTTTCTGTACCACCTTATAGGGTCCCTCTCAAGCTGCCTGCAGCTTGTTGTGTCTGACAGGAATGAGAACCATTACCTGCTGCCCTACAGCATACTCTCTAGCTCAAGCATTCCTGTCATACCAGACCTTTTTTCTGCTGTTGGGCTTCTGCCAGCTTCTTCTGGGCCAAGCCCATGAGCTCCCTGAGCTTTGTTCTGATGTTTAGGACATATGCCACAACAGACTCCTTGTGGGATTCACACACACCCTCCCCACTCTTCTCGAATCAAATCTAGAAGGCTGAAAATCCTGTGGATTCCTGGGGCACCTCTCTGTAAAAAAGCAGATGGGGCAAATATATATGTCCCACTCCCTCTTGAACTGGTCTGTAAATGCCCATTAGCACGGTCTTTAGTGTAGAGTTTAACCTCTCCACCAGACCATTAGACTGGGGATGGTCTTTAGGTGCTTCACCCACAGTGCTTCCACAGACAAGCTAACAGGTCTGACATGAAATTGGCACCTCTATCAGTCAGTATTTCTTTTGGGAAACCTACCCTGCTGAAAATCTCTAACAAGGAATTTGTCACTTTTTTGCCTCAATAGAGGACAGTGTCACTGCCTCAGGGTATATGGTAGCATAATCTACTACCACTAGAATCTTCCCTGTGGAACTTTGGGTATTCAGAGGCCTCACAATATCTATAGCTACCCTCTGAAATGGCTCTACAATCACAGGCAAAGGCATCAAAGGAGCTTTGACCTTGTCCCCTTGCCTACTTTTTGGCACTGCTCACAGGTCCTGCAGTACCCTGTTACATCTCAGGAAATCCCAGGCCAATAAAAGTTCTGCACATGTCTCTTTGTATGCTTTATGCCCATATGACCTGCAAAGCGAATGTCATGGGCTATGGCTAGAAGTGACAAATGGTAGGCTCTGGGGCACTACCAACTACTGTATTCTCTCACCCTTTAGCCTTCCCTCAGGAGTCCACTCTCTATACAGTGACCCTTTGTCCCAGTATACAGATTCGCCTTTTCTTGACAATCAGGTGCCTCACTGGCTACCTCCCTCAGGCCTTGTAATGTGGGGTCTAAGATCTGATCCTGTCTCAACTCTCTCTTGGTAACCCTTCCCAGCTCTCCTTCCACAAGAAGTCTGGTATCCTCTGACAGCAGTGCCCTGCTGTCAGCCAGGGTACTACTACTCACCTCCGCCCTTGCATTCACTCTGTCCAAGGGAACATCAGTGCCCACAAGCAGCTGTGGCTCACCTTCAGTCTCACTGCTACAGGGTAGATCCCTCCCTGAAGTAATCACCACACCAGTCCTGACTTCAAGCCTGTGGTCTCTGTCTGGGTCCCCCCTCAGGCTACCAGACCAACAGTCTTGTCTCCATGCCTGACTGCATGTCACTGCATGCACACAAGGTACTACATTATCAAAATCATTCCCTATCAGGACATCTGCATGAATATCCTCAAACACACCTATTTGCTGGCTTTTTTGACCTTCCCAGTCAAGGTGAACTCTAGCCAAAGGTTTTTAAAATGGGGTTCCTCCTAAAGCTCTGACTTGAGTAGACTGCCCAAGCAAGTAGCGCTCCTCTTTAACCATTGCAGGCTTCACATTTGTTAGTTCACAGGCTGTCTCTCTTTTAGCAGTGGCTTGTTTCCCATTTACTAAGATACAATATAATCTCTTGTGGTAGTTTGGTACCCTTGTTGTCTCAAGACAACTTACTGTTGGCAGTCTGTCATTCCCACTTACTGGCTATTCCAGCTTTCATTCCCCTCCTTGCCTCCATGGACATCTATATGCTACAAGGCCCCACTGGTTGCATTTAAAACATTTAACCCTCGGTCCTGGATGTGTACCTGGACTAGTGGCTTCCCCTGCTACTGTAGACTCTGTTGGGGCAGTCTGGGCTGGCCACCATGGGTTCCCTTAAACCCATGAGCAGCACTGGGTGTCCTTTTCCTCTGCAAAGATGCTCTGCTTGCTAGGTATAGGTCTCCTTGTTTCTCCATCTCCTGTGCTGTATTCCTGTGCTGCATTACATTCCCTATCTGCTAACCAGATACTCATGTCCTCAGGCAAGTAATAAGGGCTTGTTCCTTCCCCAAAAGGTCTGCCAGACCTTCAAAAGTGGTGACCTGATACCCACTCACCCATCTACGAAAATAAGTGCTTAACTCAGCAATATATTCATATACACTTTCATCTGCCTTGAGTCTATGCTCACGAAAATATTTCCTATAAGCTTCAGGTTTTAAATTAAAACACTCTGACAATTTTTAACAGTACAATTAAGCAATCAGTATCAGACAATTTAGAAATAGCAGTTACAGCTTTACCATGGAGGAAGGGGGTCAGAAACCGTACCTAGACCCCTTGGTCAACATTATACTGTTTACATATCAAAATTCTCCCCCCCCTCTGTAAATTGTGGAAGAAATTTACTGACCTTTGTTTCTTCTGAGGTTTGGTTACTCTCTCCTGCATTACCTCCATGACCCTGGTGAAGAGTCAGCATCTCCTTCTCATTTTGCCTCTGCCTCTCATTCTCCTCAGCCTCCATTCATCTCGGTCTCTGCTGATTCTATTTCCAAATGTTTGGCCTCCAGTTCAAGTCTCTAACTCCAGATGGATTTTTAAGTCCTCTGTGGAAAGGCAGAACTGTCCATTTTCTGAGAGTTGTACATCTCCAAGGCCAGTCTAGTTGTCCTCCTGGTTGCTGGTCTGTGAACCAGATGTCCCCAAGGCTGCAATCATTTCTGCTTTAGTCAGGTTGGCATGCCCCAGTCCATTGGCTTGGCACATCTCAGCCAAATGGCTCCTTGTCAGCTTGCCATACTCCTCTGCTGACATCCTTGCCTGCTCTCCCTGACTAACTAAGCTAACAAAAATAAATAAATAAATAAAAATAGTGTGATATAAAACTCTGAATGTTCATGGAGTTGCTGACAGAGTACAAACACCTTCTTTAGTGACCACTGTTGTAGGCAACAGAAGTTCAATACCCACACCATTGAATCCTAATATGTGGATATCTCACCACTGCCAACCAATTAATATGTGATTCCCCACCATCACTGGCCCAGTAATCAAGGAACCTCAATCCCTACCATTGGAAACAGTAGGGGATGTACACACTGGGATAATGACAGGTACACACAGTATTTCCAGATGCAGCTCTCTGCATCACATGCAATTTCCTTTCAGGGCACAGAGATCATAGTCAGTCTGGGGCTGGTTTCTCTGTACTTCTCCAGATCCCCAATAAGACTCCCCACTGACACAGCTATAGAGTTAAGATCTCAGCTGTGTAACCAAGCCAAGGCCTCCAGTATCCTTTCTGTCCAACCAGTGCTTCATGTCCCTGCCCAAGTAGATGACACACATTCTCTGAGGTTTGAGTTACACACACACTCACACACACCTGGGAAAGGCTGGTACAAGTTTACTAGCTATGCCCCCTTCTGTCCAGACTATAAGGTAGTTATTATTGCCACCAGTCATTCCTTATCAACTACTTTAAGGCCCTTAAAGGATGCCCAATCTTACTGTGTAATGTTACTATCAATACAAATGGTAGTTTGACTAAGAGCAAGGCTATTAGGAGTGGCCCACAATGTCACCAAATAAATATACAAGTACTCCCAGAACTTAAATATCTGTAGACAGACCAGCCACAATGATATTTTTTGAATGTATGTAATAATACATAAAAGAACAGGAAAATAATCAGTAAATAATCACAGTTACATCAGAGTTCAAAATCACAGGAACTACTTAATATAACATTGCAGGATAGTCTTAAATAAAGAAAAGATTCTAAAATAATCTGTACTATATTCCTAACTATATCTAAAAGAATTACTATAGCCTATAAACTTACAATTACAGCAAGGCAAATGTGATGAATGGATCTTCTAGCTGATGTTGTTGTCAGGTCAAAGAAATACAGAATGTTCTCTCTCTCGGAGTTCTTAAATTAATATCAAATATTACTGCTGGGTTAGCTTGCAGGACGACATCACTTCTTGTCATCTGAATTTAGTTCCCAAGCTAAACCCCCATTGCTAAAAATGGACAGCATTTAGCATCTCCCAATGAAAATACATAGCCCTCAGATGTTTGTAGCTGCTGGAAGACATAAAACAATAAAACACTTGCAAGACAATGCAAAACGCTACCTAGTTGTAGGCATTCTGTCTCTGTGCTGCATTGAAACCTTCTTTTATGGCATAGTTATGAAATAATTTAAGTTTAACTATTTTTTTTGAAGTTTTGCAAGTTAAGCATCTATGCTCAAGTTCCCACTGTTAAAATATACACGTTCACACAGTTACAATAGTGTATATACATTTCTGTTATTTTCCAATAGGGTACACTGTGGAGACATCTTTAAGCTGACTATGCTACAAAATCTTTTCAGCACACATCTGTACAAGCCACCTTATATGACATACAGATCTAATACATTTAGAACACAAGCATATGAATCATGTTGATATGCACAAATGACATAAGATTTACAAAATTCCAGATAGCTGGGCTGGCAGTACCTCCTTTTGTCACAACTATATTATTCATTTTTTACATTTCTTGCCTTCTTATCTGAACCTTCACATTATATTCTTTCTTTTGTTTTTTGCACATTCAGTTGCTGATTTTTGTCTACTTCTGGTTTGATTTCCATTCTCTCTTGACGCCGATATGCTTCTGCTAAACTAAGCAGGGGAAGTCATCATAGACTTGTTCTCCTCATGTTTTAAAACTTGCACTATGCTTGGATCTGAAGTCAGCAGATAAAATTGCAGTCCTACGATTGTAGATCCATACATGAAATCAATTACAAGGAGGCCCATACCTCCTTCAGAACGGGGAATAGTATAAAGATCAATGTTTACCCAGATTATATATCATTTGATAAGCATTAAGATTTTTTCTTGTTTTCCTGTCCAACTGATCCAGTAACTTTTGGGACCAGTCAGAACAGGAAGTAAATTGGTTTGCAGCTTTAACTTTGTTTCTATATGTCAGGTGAGTTTTCAATATTAATTTTAGTCTTCTAAAATATTCTTTACCGAGTTTTGTTCCCATTTGCTCATATTTTATTGCTGATCTTTCAAAAATTCCCAAATATGTATGTACTCCCTCCTGCTCAATTTCCTGTACATCACATGTGACCGTGACAGTGCAGCTATCTGGAGTTTTGTAAATAATCATATGTCATTTGTGAATATCAACGTGATATATTTGTAAGACAAGCATATGAAAGAGAACTATATGTTATGTGTCTATTAAACTACTGGTATAGAAGTGTGTGTTGAACACGGTTTGTACAGTACTGAGCTTCAAGAATGTAACCACAGCATACCTTGCTGGAACATAAAAGATTAACTTATAAAACTTCAAGAAAATAAGTTGAAATTAAGTGCTTTACGATGTGCTATAAAAGTTAGTTTCAATGCAGCAAGCAGACAATGTCGAGAGCTAGAAGGTTTTTTTATTATATGAAAAGAAAAGTAATTACTAGGTTTAAAATGTAAAGTGTTTCATTGCTTTATGACTTCTGAGAGATATGCATTTCTCAAACAGGAATGTTAAAATTCTTTTAGTTTCTGGTTTAGCCTGGGACTTGAAGTCAGGTAACAAAATGTGATGTCATCCAGGCTAACCCAGCAATAATGTTTGATATTAATTTAAGAACTCTCTGAGAGAGACTATGCATTTTGTATTTTGTCCTTGACCTGGAAACATCCATCATCAGCACGTCTGCCTGTGTGTTGTCTGTAAGCAAGACTTAGGGCATAGTATCTCTCTCAGATATAGGTAGGAATAGAGTAAAGATTAGTTTAGATGTTTTCTGTATTTATTTGAGACTGTCCTAAAATGCTGTTTTAAAATGTTTCCTGTAATTTTGAACTCTGAAGTAACTGTTTGCTTTCTGACTATTGTCTTGTTCTTTTTTTATTAATTAAATATATTTAAACCTACCTTTGTGGCTATTTGTAAGACATAGTTAAGCTCTTAGGGTACTTGCATATGTATTTGGTGACACAGTACAGGCCACTCCTAAATAGCCTTGCAAGTCCTGGTCAAAACTAGCATTTGGATTAATAGTAGGATTGGACACCCTTTGTAAGGCCTTATAGTAGCTGACAAGTAAGGGTGGAAGTTGGTAGCTGGTACTCCTTTATAGTCTGGGCAGAAGGGGGCATAGCTAGTAAAACTGTGCTAGCTTCCCCAGGTGTATGAGTGTGTTTGCATATAAATCAAATTTCAAAGTAAGTGTGTGTGTGTGTGTGTGTGTGTGTGTGTGTGTGTGTGTGTGTGTGTGTGTGTGTGTGTGTGTGTGTGTGTCAGCTACTTGGGTAGGGACACAAAACACTGGTTGGACAGAGAGAGTGCTGGAGGTCTTAGCTTGGCCACTCAGATGAGATCTCAACCCTATAATTTTGCCAGTGGGGAGTCTTATTGGGGGATCTGGAGAAAAAGAAAGAAACCAGTCCTAGACTGACTGTGATCTTTGTTTGCTCTTAAGGGAAATTGCACTTTACTGTGTGTGTACTTGTTATCCTCCCATTGTGTACGCCCCTCACTGTTGCCAGTGGTGAGGACTGAGACCCCTTGATTACTTGGCCAGTGCAGGGGTGTCACAGCACATTCCTGTCCCAGATATACATTTTCTTTATGTTGCAGCTTTCCTGCTTTAAATGGTGCTTTTGTACATTTATCAAGACCATATCATACTCTAACAGTATATCATCTGAGAAAATTTTGACCACTACCAGTTGTGTTTTCAGCTCATCTGATGAACTGCACAGTTTTAAATCTTCAAAAAGAAGATGAGAAGTTTTTACACTTTTTTTGTTTTCTAGGAGCCAAATTTTAGCCATGGCCTCATCTATAAAAGTAAACAGCTTAATGGGTTAAGGACGAGACAAAAGAGCAGCGGTGACTAAGTGTCTCCCTGGAATATCCCCCTGGGATAATTTTTTCTTTGGCTGCATAGTGGTTCCTCGCTGTTTCATGGTTACTGTAATGCAATTGAACAACATAGGGTGCATCTTCAACATCTGTAAGCACTCCTTTATTCATAAATGTGCGATATTGTCAAATGTTTTTCTTTAATCTATCCATGCCATATTTAGGATTCTTCCACTTTTTACAATTCTCCATTATGACTGTAACAAGAATTGATTCTTTGGTTCCATATCACTTTTTTTGTTACCCTTTTTTTCTATTGACATGATTGAGTTTT
This sequence comes from Protopterus annectens, assembly GCF_019279795.1. NCBI lineage: Eukaryota > Metazoa > Chordata > Ceratodontiformes > Protopteridae > Protopterus > Protopterus annectens. The sequence continues at coordinate 11,171,530 of NC_056743.1, forward strand.
CTTCTAAATCTCTATAAACTTTGTTGCATCAATTCCATTATATAATTTATATATCATCAGGGGGCAAGTTATTTGTGTATAGTTTTTAGGATAGCTTGCAGGTTCACTCTCAAAGAGGAGTATTGTTTTTCCTGTTGTTAACCAGGTTAGTATCTGTTTGGAATGTGCATTTAAGTAGCTCTTACTCAGGGCTAAATCTTCATGCAAGATGTTAATACTTTTAGCCAAAATTTAGGTACTGCATCTGGGCCTGGGGTTTTCCATTTAGGAGCTTTTCTTAACTTAGTTTCAATTTCTCTGGCTGTCGCTTCATCCCCTTTCATATAGTGTATGTTTGAACTTCTTATGGTTTCTCTTCCTCCTGCTATCTATTCAGCATCTTTATGTCCCACATGGTCTTCAGAGATATTTCTGCAATGTGTCTATTTATTCTTTTTTGGTGGCGTTTCTAATCCTTTTGCTTCATTTCCCAGTTCTCTACATAATTTTTAGGTTATAAATGAATTACTTGTTTTGTACTTTTCCATTATATCTATCTGCATATCGTCTACATTTCTCTGCATGGCGGATATCTTTAGTTTAGTATTTGCAATATTGTATGATAGATCCTGGTCTGTTCGGACACTGGTCATTGCTTTTATCTCATCTATTTTTCCAAGTGTTTTTGTTGATCTGTTCCCTGTTCTATACTTTACATACTTTTCTAACAAACACTTCTTAGGGGCCAGATTTCATAAAGCTTACACTAAGTGTACACGATATGTATTCAAGAACATTCTTATCACATTTTTTATGCTTTCTAGTCACTCAGAAAAATTACACTAGGTCTACATGTAGTCTGTACTTTGTGGTAACCGTTATGAATCCCTGTCAATATTTAAAGCTGCAAGAATATCAGTAGGAAAACTAAACTTAGTAGGAAGAAGATGTGAGCTATGTCTGTGTTGTCTGTTCACTCAGAACTGTGCACACAGTGTAGGCGTTACTGAATCCTTGGGTTTAATAGTTTTCTCCATTTGATGCTTCCATAATGGCATTTTATTTCTTTCCTTCTTTTCCCTTATTGGCCTGTATTTTTAAGGTAAGACTATCCTGTATTAATTTAGGGGTACATAATATAGCTTATTTACTTCTGTTATATCACAAGAATTTTAGTTAATACTCTTGATTACTGTGTTCTTATTTATTCTCTGTAATCTATTTCTTTCATTGATCTCAATACTAAAAGAACACCTTAAAAACAAGCCAGGGAACCTTGCTGGCTAGGCTAACATAAGCCCTTGGGCTGATAGCCTAGTACCTACCTATGAACTGGATTTGCCACGGTTGCTTTTCTGGTTAATTCGTAATGTTTTCTGCACCACATTGCCATTTCCCGTACATACAGTCCATAACGTTCTCTCTTCATGCGTCAGTGGCGGTCTACTGCTTAAAATCATTTTACTTCAACTTCTGCACTCCTCTTTGTCTTGCCCTCTTCTACTCACTAATACTTTTCTCACAATTCTATCTAATTAAAAGCTGTCATTTCTCACTTCTTAATATGTACCCTTTAAAATTCCGCTTGAGTTCTACATGTAAGTGAACTAGCTGTAACATTATATCTTATATACCAGTGTGTTCTCTAATTTCCTCAAATACTGCAAATGCTGTTCTGTACTGTTGAATCTGTTTAATATGTGTTGTTCACATTTGTTTTTGTCCACTGTCTAAATTGTACTGTATGTTGTTGGCGATTTTCTACCTGGGTCTCCGCTGAAAACGTGCTCCCATTCGTACACCACACAGTAAAGAAATGTAAATAAACATGTCTATCCATCTCTATTAAATCAAGCAACTCTTCCCTTAGATCTTTTTCTTTCAGACTTAGGGCTCATTCTTTGTTTCCTATTTCCTGCGGGAATCCTACAGAATTATATTATATTATATTATTGCTGACCAGTGAAATACTAATAGTGCTATGATGGCATTATGGTCATAGTGCTGATAGAGCTGACCAGTGAAGTACTATGATTGCTATGGCAGAATTCTTTTGAATTTCCTCAGAGACATTTTATTTGGCCAGTCAGTCAAAGAAAGGTGATGATAATTAAATATGGAAATCGTGAAAACTAGAGGCTGCATCATATTATAGGGATGCAAACTGCTTTAATAGAATCAGATGAAGAGACTGAATAACAAACTATCAGTTCCTTTAATGAACATTTTTGGGGTAAAAGAATTAAAATGTAATAAGAATAGGTTCATAGGCAAGTACTAGGCTATCTGCCAGAGGGCATCTATAAGCCTAGCCAGAATGTGTTGGCTTTCGCCGCCCCCTTAGATTAGTTCCCTGTGACTCGGTCCAGCAGAGCCACTGCAGTGATTCCCAGAATAAATTTTCCATTTCCCATCCACTCGTCAAGGTTTCTCTTGAGCCAATTGGCAACCCATCTCGGGACGTAAGGGTTTATATGTTCAGGCTGGTGAGCTTGTCTATAATACCAGAATGAGGAATGGTGTCGAAAGCCTTTGCGAGGTCTAGGTAGGCTGTGTGGACATCCTTTCCCTCGTCTAAAGCCTTGGTAACCATCTCAAATAAGTCCACCAGGTTTAGGAGGCATGATCTGCCCTTAAAGCCAAACTGGGTAGGGTCCTATGTTTGAAGGTTCCCAATGTCTCTGTTAATTAATTCCATGATGATGCACTCCATAGCCTTGCAGAACAGGCTAGTCAGGCTTATAGGGCGATAGTTCCTAGGGTCCGTTGTGGCTCCACCTTTGTGGAGCGGGATAATGGTTGCTGTGCATCACTCTAAGGGTACGTAGCCTGTAGAGAGGCGGAGTTTGAACAGTGTGTTTAGGTGCAGGGTTAGTTCATTTTGGAGCTCATGTAAAACAGCCTGGGACACCATCTGGTCCCATTGAAGCTGTATTTTTGGCTTTGGATAGGGCTGTTTTAACCTGTGTGTCAGTTATTGCCGGGGCACTACATTCTTCTGGTATGGCTATGGGCCCTTTAGGGGGTGAGAGGAGGGTGAAGTTTTCACTAAACCTGTCTGCCAGAATGTTGGCAATATCAGTCGGTTTAGTATATTTTGTGCCATTCTGCACTAACTCAGAGCAGATCTGAGAGTTTCCATTTAGGTTCTTGACATAGCTAAAGAACTCTTTGTGGTTATCTTTGGAGTCCTTGGCAATTTTTCTTTCGAAGCTAGCCTTGGATGATTTTATGAGGGAGCATAGTTTCTTGCTGATACTAAATCAGGGATGTCTTTCCTTCTTGGGATTTCACTCTTCTGTACTAGTTTCCTCCTTCTATTGTATAGCTTGTTTATGGCAGGGGTCCACCAAACTGCTTTCCTTTTCTTGGAGAATTGAGTCTTGGTTTTGCTTGGGATAGCATGATCCATGCATTCTTGCAGGTGCTCATAGAGTGCCTTTGTAAGGGATTCAACAGCTCAGACAGCATTGTCCTTTACCATGGGGATTGTGAACCTTTCCACCTCGGTCTTAAGTAACGTGAAGTTTGCTTTTGAAAAGTTTTTCATGGTGGTTTCCTTGATTGGGGGTGGGGGCAGAATGTGGATATCCACAGTGATTAGTCTATGGTCTGATCCAACCAGCAAGGGTTTGACCTCCGGTGTAGAACACAGGTCGCCCATGTTGGTGATGACCAGGTCCAATATGTCACCTCTGGTGGGGGTGTTGACCAGTTGATCCAGGGCATTAGAGTTAATAAATTCTAGGAAGCGTTGGGCAAGGGAGTTAGTACTTGAGTAGTTCTTGCAGTTAATGTTTGGGTAATTGAAATCACCCAAAATTAGGGCATTTGGTAGGACCTTCATATTTTCCAGTGTCTCCAGAAATGTGGAATGGGGGTCCTGGGTCATGGTGGGTGATCTGTAGCAATTTGAATTGCAGTTTTGCCTGTTGTTAGTTGCACATGAATGATCTCAGAGGCATCGTGCTGCGCCACTAACCTGGAGGTGTGAGTATCCTTGATGAATATGGATACACCCCCACCTTTTGTATTATGGTCCAGGTTCTGCGGCCGGAAAGTATGGTATGAGTTATAGCCTGGTATTGCTGGGGTGCTCTCAGCAGCCTTAAACCAGGTTTCTGTTACTGCACAGATATCGATGTGAAGAAGAATGAATGTTTTTGGGGTAAAAGAATTAAAATGTAATAAATAGAGTAGTTCTGATACATTAGCAAAGCACTGAATATTGAGACATGATGAAAATATGTATTTTAGTTTCAGGTAGAGTTTTCCTTTAAACGTAAAAGGAAGTATCCATTTCTTCTAAAGTATCAACACTTTCTGAATTCATGGGGGGGTAAAAGAGGAAAAGAAAGTGGGTAAGGGAATAACGAGGTAAAACTGTAGAACAGCAGTGAAAATAAGAGACAAGGCTGAGAAATATTTTGTTTCTGCTTTTAATGTTCCTTGGTAGATTGTTCAATCCATTCACTGTAAGAAGAAAAGTACTTTTATTCCTATCAGTTTGCCTGTTCTTACGGCTTTCCATGATTTGTGAGGCTGAGCTTAGAAGTTTATATTCTAATGTTAAAAGAAAGAAATTTTACAGCTTAAGCTATGATGAGTTTATAGCCTTTAAATCTTTAGAAAAGGACACTTCTACTGTTATAACGCAGGCTGATAAAGGTGGCTCTGTGGTTTTAATGAATCGTGATGATTACTTGAAAGCTATGTATTTATTGCTTGATGATGGGAATGCCTGTAAGTGTCTCTCTCCCTTAGACATTAAGAAATGTATTAGTAAGGTTAATATGTTTGTATATGACTAGACATTAAGAAATGTATCAGTAAGGTTAATATGTTTGTATATGACTAGACATTAAGAAATGTATCAGTAAGGTTAATATGTTTATATATGACTAGACATTAAGAAATGTATCAGTAAGGTTAATATGTTTATATATGACTAGACATTAAGAAATGTATCAGTAAGGTTAATATGTTTGTATATGACTAGACATTAAGAAATGTATCAGTAAGGTTAATATGTTTATATATGACTAGACATTAAGAAATGTATCAGTAAGGTTAATATGTTTATATATGACTAGACATTAAGAAATGTATCAGTAAGGTTAATATGTTTATATATGACTAGTCATTAAGAAATGTGTCAGTAAGGTTAATATGTTTATATATGACTAGACATTAAGAAATGCGTCAGTAAGGTTAATATGTTTATATATGACTAGTCATTAAGAAATGTATCAGTAAGGTTAATATGTTTATAGATGACTAGTCATTAAGAAATGTATCAGTAAGGTTAATATGTTTATATATGACTAGTCATTAAGAAATGTATCAGTAAGGTTAATATGTTTATATATGACTAGACATTAAGAAATGTATCAGTAAGGTTAATATGTTTATATATGACTAGACATTAAGAAATGTATCAGTAAGGTTAATATGTTTATATATGACTAGACATTAAGAAATGTATTAGTAAGGTTAATATGTTTATATATGACTAGACATTAAGAAATGTATCAGTAAGGTTAATATGTTTATTTATGACCTTCAGATTAATGGGGACATTGGTCTTGACCTTTTTCACTTCTTTACTGTACCCTGCCCAGTTGTTCCACAGCTGTATGGGCTGCCCAAAATACATAAATGTCTATGTAATCCTCCCATGAGACCAATTGTATCTGGTAATGGTTGGTTAACAGAACCAATCTCTATTTATCTACAGAGGCAACTGCACCCTTTTTTGTTAGGTTGTGAGAATGTGCTAAAAAACTCGACAGATTTCATCTTGAAACTTAGGAAGTGGTATGATAATCTAAATGTCACTGAGTTATCTCAGGGTGAATATTTATTTGTTACCCTTGATATTTCATCCTTGTTCACAGTGATCCCTAACGACCTTGGAATAGAGTCCATCAGAGAGTTTTTGACTAGCATGGCTACTATGCCTGCTAGACAGAGAATATTTGCTCTTTATTAGATTTGGCTCTCTCTACGAATGTTTTTTTGTTTGATGAGAAGTTTTTCTACAACTCCCTGGTGTTGCATTGGGTACATCTGTGGCCAATACCTATGCCAATCTGGTTCTCCATCAGTGGGAAACCAAACATTTGTGTAGTGATGCCAATCTGTTAAACAACAATGTTTGCTTCTTTCAGTGTTTTGTTGATGATTGCTTCCTTAGCTGGAAGGGGTCTATCGGTGATCTGTACACCTATTTAGATTATTTCAATGGTAAAACTACATTTCTTGAGTTTAAAACGATATACTCTGAAACCAGTATTACCTTTTTGGATTTATGTATAGAACTAAAGGAGGGTTTAATTTGTACAAGTATACATAAGAAAGAAGTATGTGCTGGTAGATACCTTCATAGGAACAGCATGCATGCTCCGCACATATTTAAAGGGATACTTACTGTGCAGTTTAGTAGAGCCAGTTGGCTTAATACAGATGATGGTGTTTTTTTAAAACAGATGGAGGATATGAAGATGGACTTTCTACATAGTGGTTATGATTCAACATTTCTCTGTGATACAATGGGTAAAATTGCAAGATATAAGGCTGTGTCACTTAAACCAACTTTCAGTATGCTAAGCGAATCTGATACATATATGCATAGGGAGACTGACATGGGGGGAGTTCACATAGAATTAGATATGTGACAACATTTAACATTAATACCCAGGCAGTTAAGCACATTATTGAAAAGAATTGGGTAATTTTGATGGCATCATCTGATGTTAGGAATGTGTTAGATTCCAAACCCTTTTTCCTCTTATAGGAACTTGAGAAATTTGAAAAGTAGATTGTGCTACAAAGATTTTAGCCGTAAATGCATCCCACAACTTAGTACAACGCTGGGTACATTTTGTTGTATGGACTGCACTTGCTGTGATGATATTCTAGGTAAAGGCAGTGATTTTCACCCACCCTGTTACTGGACGTGTCTACAACTTTAAGCTGTTTGCTAACTGTATTAGTACCAATGTGGTTTATTTGGCTACTTGCCTCCAATGTGCTTCATTCTATGTAGGAAAGACCATGAGAAGACTAAATGACCGTATTATTGAACATAAGTCTGAGATCAGGAGGAATAATGATAAGACTGCACTTTATAAGCACATTTTATCTTGTGGTAGCATGCATAGGTTTAAATTCAGGGTTGTGGACACGGTCCATATGTCTCTCAGAGGTGGTAATATTAATAATTTCTTAGAAGTCAAGGAATATGAATGGATTTTGAGGCTAGCTGCTGATCATCCACCTGGCCTTAATACTGCTGTTACCTTAAAGCCCATTTTATTGAGGCTACAGCAGAGCAAATTTTGATTGTAATAATTTTTTGTGTCTCCTTTAACAATATTTTTGTGTGCATTTTTATTTTTTTTTATTTCTTATATGTGCTTCTATGTTATTTTGTATTTTTAAAAAAAACTATTTTTTTAAATAACCCGTGATTTCATATGTTGTTGTCATTTGATTGGCTGACTGTGATCACATGACTTTTCTTGGCTCCTATTTACACTAACTCATGTGTTTTTGATTTTGTATTTAGCATTGAAGAAGGGTGTAGACCCAAAAGCTTTGCTGCTGCCTTTTGCATTAAAAGTGTTTCTCAACGTGGTTGTATTCTACCCTTGGTAGATTGTTCCAGATACCACCAGCATAGTTGGAAAACACTACATTTTCCTATTTGCTGTACACCAGGAGAGAGCAGATTTCAAGCAACAGAGGAGTACCATACTAGGAAGATAATGGCACCAAAGAGAAAAGTGGATCAACAGGGACTTTATTTTTTATGAAAACAAATGCATTTTACCCCTAGTATAAGTCCACAAGATCAATCCAGAATGGAAATCAGCCAGTAAATATGGAACAACTGCAAATATTTTATATTTCAGATGTACTTTCTGAAAGCTCTATAAGTAGGATGCAACCATAGAAAGCTGGGAGAACAACACAGATGAGACAAGTCTGCTTCTACAACTAGGTGAAAGGTAGTCAGTGATGCAGAACATGCACTTTAATTCATTTTTTTGTGGTGGAATAAGTGTGTTCATCTATAGATAAGGTAAGAATAATGCATTGCTTCACTGTCCTGCCAGTTCTCACCCACTCCCTCTTACTCCACCATTATACTTCCAACATACACATTTCACCTTTGACCCCATTCCTTAACTCTCCCCAAACAACCTTACTGCTATCATACAAACACTTGTTTCTATTTTCCAACTTCCAACTAACAAGTAGCATCATTCCCAGCAACTTCTCTCCCTCCCATTCTGTTTTGCACTATATCCATTCATACTCAGACCCCTCCCCAACAGTACCTAGCTATTTCACATTTGAGCTTCTACTTTCCCCAAATAAATGCCAACTACTCCCTATCATAACTACAGCCTTATACTCTATACTTTAAAACACCTCTATTTCTTTCATTTCAGAAACATAAGAAAAACTATCAGGACAGCCTAGTTATCTTCCTTCAAAGAAAACACTTCCTTCATACTTACCTTGCACCAGCTTTCAGACTCCGCCACCATTAAATACCCCAAAGCCCTGCAACTTCTTGGCTCCTTCTTGATTCTTACCCCCCCCCACTACCTGCTGTCAATAAAAACACAGATCCCTTTACTTAATCATGCTCATCCTCAGCTTATCCTCTATCCTTCTCCTCATACTGGATCATCTCTCATCCTACCACCATCTTCTTTCAGCTGTTCTCGTTAGGGGTCGTCACAGCGGATCATCTGTTTCTGTTTCTTCCTGTCCTTTGCATCTTGCTCTGCCACACCAAACACCTGCATGTCCTCTCTCACCACATCCATAAACCCTATCTTAGGCCTTCCTCTTTTCCTGTTACCTGGTAGCTTCACCCTTAGCATCTTTTTCCCAATATACTCAGCAACCCTCCTCAGCACATGTCCAAACCAATGTAATCTTGCCTCTCTGGCTTTGTCTCCAAACCTTCCAACCTGGGCTGACCCTCTAATATATTTATTCCTAATCCTGTCCACCCTCGTCACACCCAGTGCAAATCTTAACATCTTTAACTCTGCCATATCCAGCTCAAACTCCTGCCTTTTTGTCAATGCCACTGTCTCCAATCCATATAAAATAGCTGGTCTACCCTCTTGTAGACATTCCCTTTCACTCTTACTGGTACTCGTCTGTCACAAATCACTCCCGACACTCTTCTCCACCCACTGCATCATGACTGTACTCTCTTCTTCACTTCTCTTCCACACTCACCATTACTCTAAACTATTGATCCCAAGTATTTAAACTCATCCACCTTCACCACCTCTACTCCTTGCATCCTCACCATTCCTCTATCCTCCCTCTCATTCACACACATATATATTCTGTCTTAGTCCTGCTGACCTTCATTCCTCTTCTCTCTAGTGCATATTGCCATCTCTTCAGGGTCTCCTCCACCTATTACCTACTCTCACTACAGATAATGTCATCTGCAATCATCATAGTCCACGAGGACTCCTGTCTGATCTCATCTGTCCACCTGTCCATCATCATTGCAAATAAGAAAGGGCTCAGAGCTGATCCTTGATGTAATCCCACCTCCACGCATCCATCATTCCCACCGCAGACCTCACCACTGTCACACTACCCCTCATACATATCCTGTACCACTCTTACATACTTCTCTAACACTCCCGACTTCCTCATACAATACCACAACTCCTCTCCAGGCACCCTGTCATATACTTTCTCTAAGTCTACAAAAACACAAGCTCATCCTACCATGACTCAATAATAGCTCTCAACTTCTCCCCAACCACCTATCCATACTACCTTCCTAAACTCTTCATGCCTTCAAACATCACACCAAACCTATTTAATCATGTCCCTCACATTTACTCCAAATAGAGACTGATTAACCCCATTTCAACTCAAATCAAAATAAATAAACAAAAAACAAGAATCAATAATACCCTACTATATTAAAATCCTCCAAGGAGGAGCAACTGACATGAACCCTGGCCCACTTATCACAACCAACATTAAGGTAATTCTCTTTCATATACTACTTTAACCTCAACATGTTCAACCACCAGCCCCAGTAATCCAACTTTTGTCACCATAAATATTAGAAGCCTAAGAAAAAATACTGAACTATACGCTTGGATTGCCCAATGCAAGCCTGATATTCTATAACTGAAATTTGGCTTAAACCCAGCATAAACAGTTCTGAAATTACACCTCTTGGATATAACATCATCCACCAGGGGCTCCAGTATCCTAGACCTGGTCATTACCAACATGGGAGATAGATGCTCCACACCAGTGGTCACCCCTCATTGGGCAGATCTGACCATAAGCAAATCACCTTTGACATCCACATCCCATCCCCCCAGTAAGGAAACCTCCTTAAAAAAACTTCTCCAAAGCCAACTTCATGCTACTGAAGTCAGAAGTGACAAACTTCACAACACCCACGCAGACAGGATCTGGAAATTCGACTACAGAATCCTACACTAAGGCACTGTATGAGCACATCCACTCGTGCATGAATCGTGCCATCCCAAATAGAACCATGATGCTCTTCTCAAAAAAAGGAAGCCAATCTGGTGGTCCCCTGCTATAAACAAACTACACAACAGAAGGAAGAAACTGTTGCAGAAAAGAGGAAAATCCCAGGATGCAAAAAACTCCCTCACCAGCCTCAGTAAGAAGCTGAGATCCCTCATAAAATCCTCAAAAGCTAGTTACAAAAATAAAATTGCCAAAGATTCCAAAGACAACCACAAGGCATTCTGTAGTTATGTCAAGAATCTAAGTGGCAATGCTCTGAGCTACAACAGAATCACATTAAATATACTGATCCCAAGGATATTGCCAATATCCTGGCAGATTGATTTAGTGCCAACTTCACCCCCCTCTCACCCCCTAAAGGGCCCATCTCAATACCAAAGATTGCCAAATTCTGATAATCACTGCCACACAGGTAGAAACCGCACTCTCCAAAGCTAAGAATACAGCATCCATGGGACCAGATGACATCCCAGGCAGTGTACTACATGAACTACAAAATGAACTGGCACCTCACCTAAGTGTCATGTTTAATCATAGCCTCACCTCAGGCTTCATGCCCACTGAGTGGCGCACAGCTACAGTTATCCCACTCTACAAGGGGGGATCCACCTTGGATCCCGGGAACTACCGCCTCATCAGTCTGGCATGCCTGATCTGCAAGGCCATGGAATGTATTATCATGGAACTTATAAACAAAGACATTGGCAACCTTCAAACACTGGACCCCACCCAGTTTGGGTTTTTGAAGGGCCGATCTTGTCTCCTGAATCTGATTGAATTCTTCGAATCAGTCTCCAGAGCTGTGGACGAGGGAAAGGCGGTCCGCACAGCCTATCTGGACCTCGCCAAGGCCTTTGACATGATCCCCCACACTGGAATCATAGATAAACTTACTAAGCTGGGCATAAATCCGTATGTCACTCGATGGGTTGCCAACTGGCTTACTGACAGAACCCAGACCGTAAAAGTAGCAGACTCCAAATCCAGCTCCAGACAAGTGACAAGTGGAGTACCTCAGGGTTCAGTCCTGGGACCACTCTTGTTTGGCATCTACTTCTCTGAAGTACAGGCCAACACTAAGGGACTCTGGCTAACAAAGTTTGCAGATGACTGCAAACTGGGAACAATTATTGAATCCCCAAATGATGTGGATATTCTACAAAATGGCCTTACAGAAAAAGATGCCTGGTGCCAGAGCCATGGGCTCAAGCTTAATGCCAAGCAATGTATAGTTATCCCCTTTGGAAAAAAACATGTACCCATGAATTACCACATAGGTGGAGCAGGACACTAAACATCAAAAGTGTGATGAGAGACTTAGGGACACAGGTGGACAGTGGTCTCACTTTCGATAACCACATTGCCACAACAGTCAGGAAATCCTTCTGTGTGGCACACCTCATCACGAAGGACTTTTCATCCAGAAAAAAGGAGGTCATTGTCCCACTGTACTCATCCCTCATTAGACCCATTATAGAGTATAATACCCAGTTTGGTACGTACCTCACAAGACATCTGCAACAGCTGGAAAGGCCACAGAAAAACCTCACTAAAAGAATCACAGGCCTAAAGCAGATGCCATATGCTGACCATCTAAAAAAAACTCCAGCTATACTCTGTGGCATATCGTCTACTCAGAGGTGATCTCTGCTTAACATACAAGGCCATGTCAAACCCTGAGCTGTTGGACATGCTCCACTTAAAGAAATCCCAATCCCTCAGAGCCACACGCTCCAGAGATCTAAACCTTGTCATCACAATGAACAAAACATGCTGGAGGGATAGGTTCCTGACCCAGAGACTCCCCACAGTCTGGAATAGACTGCCCATACATGTCAAGCAGAGCACCTCATTGGCCTTCTTCAAAAGAAACCTTGATGACTGGATGGGAGATAGGAAATTCACCCCGTCACTCATGTCAGTCGCCCTGCTAGACAGGGGTCCGGAGAAGTAAATATTGTGGGAAGAAATATCCTGGGAATTGTTATGGCTAGGCTTGCATAGGCCCTAGGGCCAATAGCCTAGTACCAACCTATGAACCATAACGATGGTATAAAAAGGAAAGGTGGTGGTATCACTTTAATATTTCCCAACTATCACATTTCTGCTTACAACAAACTTTCCTGAAAATAAACAAATATAAACAAATATGTATTGCCCTCCCTTACATCTCTCCTGACGGCAATACAGCTACACTGGCAGATATTCTGTACTGGATACTAAAAACAATTATGCAAGAAAAAATACTACTAGGTGATGTTAGTATCAACTGGTTAGACATAAGCTCTAACAATAGTTAGGTGAGGTCAATATCAGCTGGTTAGACATAAGCTCTAACAATACTACTAGGTGATGCCAGTATCAACTGGTTAGACATGAGCTGTAACAATGCTGTTAGGTTAAGCCAGTATCAACTGGTTAGACATAAGCTCTAACAATACTGTTAGGTTATGCCAGTATCAACTGGTTAGACATGGCCTCTAAATCTCTTACATCTAGCATGAATGTATACGGTTTCATACAACTATTTAATAGCCCCACACATTATAGCAAGACATCAAATTACTTATTAGACTGGATCCCCGTATCAGACCCTAGCAAATTCACCATCACAAGTACAAAGTCTCTCTCCTCTCAGCGACCATCTCCTAATCTATACAACCACACATCTACTTAAAAAGCATGTTTACACAACAACATGCAACCCAAGTTTAACCCACAAATATTCTTTACTACCCTATCATCTATTAAGTGGAATATCCTAAAAACCCTCCCCTTAGATGAAGGTGTAAATGAATTCAATACTAAATATCCTAAACAGCCTTGCACCTCCTAAAAGGAAATGACTAACAAATAATGCAATTTGGCTATCCAAAAAGAGTAAAATGCTAATGCAGCATAGAGAAAAAACATGGAAAGTATGGCAAAATTATAAAACACCACAATATCTCAAATACTTAAGAATGCTCCACAACCATACTTAAAAGCAAATAAATGAAGACAAAAAAACTATACCTTAACAACATTCAGCACAATAGTAAATGCAACCCTAAAAAGCTGTAATCAGACAGTAAATAAATGTTATATCCTTGCCAAATACTAACCCCTCTCCTAATAACTCACCACTCAATACTACAACAGTGTTCAACTGTTATTTTATAGATAGTACAGCATCTGTAATAAAGGATTCCCCAACATCTAATCCCAACCTTGCCCAGCAGCCACATGACACCATATTCACTTTCACCTTCAAACCTGTGCCGACATCCTATATAAAACTACTCAAACAAAAAAAAATATGCTCTAGTTCAGCTGATGGCCTTCCAAGTGAGTACCTTAAAATAGCAGCCGATAGCATTGCCTATCCTGTGAGTCCATATAAACTGGTCAATCCAGGAATCCCATGTTCCATTTCTCTGCTAAAAAAATCTCACATTATCCCTCTACACAAAGGAAAAAATTCAACAGACATCACTAACATTAGTCCTATAGCAATCTTATCTGCCTCTCCAAAATACTTGAAAAATTTATTCAAAAGCAATTTCTAAACTATCTCCTGAAGGTTGAACTCCTATCCCCCACACAACATGGCTTCCAGCATTCCCATAGTACTAACACTGTACTTGTAACCTTCATAGATACTGTCAATAAAGCTACAAATAACTACAAACTAGTCTCCTCCTTATTTCTAAACTACTCATTTTTTCTCAAATCCCTCTGTTAAGAAAAAAAAAAAAACAATTAAAATCCTCTCTTAATAATACAACCATTGACATCAATTCTCATAGCAAATTATTAGGGATGATAGTGGATGATCATCTTAAATTTGACCTGCATATACAAAACTGCTTTAGAAAAAATCACTAAAAACTAGGAATGCTTTACAGAGCCAATTTTATTTGTAAGCAATGCAACTAAAACTACACTTGCCGCTGCTTACCCCCCCCTCACTATTTTACAACACTTTCATTCTTACTAACCTCCAAGCATCACAAAAAGCAAAACTTGAGCAGCGCTATAATAACGTGGACAAATACCCCTTTCAGAACCCACCAATGTAAAGCAGTAAAAAGCCTAAATTCAAAACTGCCTCATCTACTAACATACACACGTCTCCTTACCACCAGTACAATTATCCAGTATCCATTTGCCTGTGCAGCACTAAATACCACTCTACACAACTATGTTCCTAGTAGGTCATTATGATCTGATGACCAAAACTCCTCTCTGTCCACAAACCTGGACTGGTCGTGTCCTGTACTCATACCATGTTGCTAAGGCCTGGCACTCCTTATCTGTATCCATCAGATCAATACTCTGTCTCCAGTCCTTTAAAACAATTCTGGAAGACTTCCTAGCTAAAATTGTCTCTGTTCTTGCTCAACCCCAGGTTAAACTATATCCCTAAATAAATAAGTACCTATTCATACCTTGCACCTCCTTATTCTCCCTTTGGTCACTCCATTACTTCAATCAATTTCTCTCCCCTATCTTCCTAAATATAACATAACCCGGATCTGTTTCTCTCACCTCATATTGCAATTCCTGTCTGCATTATATTAAACTTACCTTTAACTTCTCTACAAACTGTCTACATTATTTCTAAATATTAAGTCACTGCCATATAAGTTGTATCTATTATTAGCCAATGTTTTCACATTATGCCAGTTTAGTATAATTATTTAAAGTGTAGATGTTTTTAAATTATTTCTGAAAATCATAAAATTATTTTTCTTAAAATGCTTTTGTAGCACTTTGGATCCTTTCTCCCTGGGTCACCACTGAAAATGACACCTACACAGCCTGACTTTCCCAGTATCCCGGTAATCAAATGTTAAGAAATAATTGATATTGCCGGTCTCGGTCTACATTTTGTTTTTGCTGATAGTTAACAAAACTGTACTGCATTTGCTTGATATTTCTGGTCACTGTCTGGATTCTGTTCAGTTGGTTTCATGGTGAGGGCTGGTTTACTTTCTATTGAAGCCAGCCTATCCAAGGTGTGAGCACAGTTTTTGCGTTATCCGATTCCCTGAGGCTCTTAAGTTTTCCTTTATATATACTACTGGTATAAGGAGTTACATTTTGCCCCTCCCCTCACAAGTAGTCTTGCATTCTTAAACGTGATGGCTTTGGAATTGTCCGACCCTGTTGTAAATTTGATTTTGGACACTTCTCCCAGTCCCATCTCATTTGCTTACTGTACTGAGTACAGTGGGATTATTTTGGAAGGACTAACCCTTAGTTTCTTAATCATGAATCATCTTCTGTTTGTTCTCCCTACACACAAAAAAAATCTTTACACTTTTTATTCAGCTGATTTACTGTAAGTGTGTTCTTCCTACTTTATTACCTTATTTTGCCTTGCAAGGCACATAGGTGAACATCCCACCCACAGTTTTAGATTTACAGTTTTACATAGTAGACCACCGCACATAAGAAGTGGCCCATGGCAACTGCTTTTAGAAGTAGATGAATTAATGTGGCAGCTTAGGACTATTGCTCATGTGTTCCCAGGTTTAAATGAACAAATATCGATCAAATGTATACTTAAACGGTTAGCTCTAAGAAGATAATAATAACAATTTCTTTCAACTAGTAAAGTTTGTCAAGTTAAAGCAATAGTTTAGCCACCATTGACTCTTTGTGTTCAGTAATTTACTTGCTAAAAAATGAAAGTTCGTTTTAAGTTTTTATTTATTTCTTTTTTAAAAGTGTTGAAAACTGAATATGTTGTTTATTGGTTAATGTTGTTAAACCTCAATGTATTTACTTTTTTAACATAGACTATTTGCATGTTGGTCCTTTTATTGTTAATGTGGTACTAATTAGATTATTATTTTTTTGTTAATTAGTAAATAAGACTATTTATGTTGGTTTGATTGTATTGTTAATTATCTGAGGAAGGTGAAGCACAGTTTTACCGAAAGCGCTAAGTAAAATATTTAAGTTTTCATCCTCTTCTTGTTTTTATTGGTTTCCGTTCGCTTTACAATTTTAATGGAAAGTCACTGTTCTCAGACATTGGTGTTGTGTGGTCGTCGGCCTTTTCGTCCCAGTGATATGAATTTCGGGTAAGTGAAATTTCAGTCTACCGAAGTATTTATCAAAGTGCTATTGGGAGGGGTGGGGCATTTATCAGTGTATAATAGAGAGATGTAACAGAGAGGGGCAGAGTGTTTAACAAGATATAATAGAGTAAAGAAGTGAAGCATTTAACTGAGGGGAATAAGGCTAGTGAGGGGAATGTTTTCCAAGTCATTACAGGTACTTCATCCCCTATCAGATCATTATTCTTGGCTCATGATTATTTGGTATGAAGGAAAATGAATGATGTTTATGCTGCTTAAAAGGTCTTTCACACTATTGCGGAGTGTTTAATAAAAAAAAAGAATGTTGATGACCTGCTCTGTTAATGCAAGGTTCATATGCTGTGCATAGAACTCTATTTTTTTAGGAGTCAGGGTAGCAGGACATGTTTTACCTCATGGATTTCCAATCTGATGCCTTGTATGATCTAGTTCACTCTCTGTCTTGGTCCAGCTTTTTAAATCCTGTAGCTGCCCATTACCAGATCAAGTACAAGCCTTGTATCTGCTATACAGCATGGGGTGACATAATGATTCAGTACACGATCTCTACTTGTCCCTGTACCACTAATTTGGAACAGTGCTTATTGGATTTAGGTAGGATATGATCACCTGCATAGCAATAACATCATAGCTAAATAGCACTACGACAAAGAATGTCAGATTTAGCATTCTGAACAAAACAGACAAGTGCCCCCCTTGGAAGACCTAATTTTTGTGACAAAAATGTAAACTCCAGCAAATCCAAGAAATTTTTAAAGATTTAGAACATTTACTAGGATGAGATTGCATGATTTGTTGGAAGGGTACCGACTGCCAAGCACAGAGCAGGTCAGGTAGTCTTCTGCTAAAGCTGTAATGTCCAGCTCTTCTGGGGCTCCTGTCTTTCCTGAACATATTCAATTCTGGAAAATTAACTTCACTGTTGATGTTGAAAGATTCAAGCCAGGTTTCACAATTATACACAGTATATCTGTTTTATATAAGTGAGCAAAGACTTGTAGCTCCGTTTATGATTTTCCTGCCAGGAAATTCACACAAGTGCAGGCATGTAAATGGCACACGTGGATGTTTATGTTGTTTAGCTAAGTCTATAAGAAGGTGTTAATCTAGTGCAAACTTGGGTAGAAATTGTAGTAAAGCTTTATGGGATGTTAGAGTCTTTGGTGAGGCATACAAAGATGTTTCTTGTTTAAACTGCTATTTTTCCTCAGTTGGCATGAGCTTTTCTTATTAAATGACCATTCTCCATCCGTTTGTAGATGATACTTCTATTAAATGGCCGTTCTCCATCCGTTAATAGATGATACTTCTAGTAAATGGCCGTTCTCCACCTATTGGCAGAAGCTGATGCAGCTGTGTTCTTTATGATACTCATATTGATTTGCCATATTGGATTGTGGCTTTGTTACCAGTAAGAAGCTTAGATACAGCTTTTAATATTAGTTTAGATAGGTTCTGTGGATGGGATAGACACAGGGTAAACATCGTCAGAGGTTTTGCAGTTACTCTTGTTTCAAAAACTGGACAATAGTTGTCATTTTCTAAATGTCTGGAAATGTGCCATATATAAGAGATATGTTTGCTATGCATTGTTAGCTATAATGTTAATTGCAGTATAATACTATGCACTTATTATGTGCTGAGATGAAATAATGATAAAACTGCTATTGAGAAATTATTTTGTATACACAATCCAATTCCAAGTTACCCATGAGGACATTGTAGTTTTGAAACATTCATATATTTGCTGAAAACTGACAGAAGTATAATGTAAGAAACATTTGGCCATTTTATTATGTCCAAACATGATCATAGTATCAAAGTGCCCTGAAGATGTAAAATTCATCCATAGTTTGTGAAAAGTGAGACTATTAAGGTGGCTAGTTTATTTAGCCCCTTAAAATGCTATTGTTTTGTTCTATTGCAATTTGGTTGTTCTGTTTTGATTTACCCATTAAATTCCTGCATTCCTTCTGCTAGGAGCAAGGGATGCTTCTTGGGACAAATTAATGCATCGGCACCTCCTTATGTAATATCGAAAACTGGAGGAAAAATAATTGATCAGATCCAGGTTACAAAAAATAAATGCAGTGCCTCAATTACTTGGAAACCTATTCAATTCAAGATAGATATCTGAAAATGCACAATTCAAGAATGACATCAAAATAATGTCTAAACAACCGTAAACTCTCCTGTTGCATAACTTGATGCAATCTCTCCTGTTGCGTAACTTGATGCAATCTCTCCTGTTGCGTAACTTGAAGTAATAGTCTAGTTTGTTTTACTCCTGTCTTACCTCAGTATTATATTTACTTTGCCTCTTAAAACCTTGCTTGACCAAGTTTCCCTGCTTCTTCCTAACTTAAAAATGACATTTGTTAACAATATGTATGAGACGTCTTTTCCATTATTTGTCTGTATGTTATACACCATAAGGTGTGATATCTGTTGCCTGCATATAGGCTAATTAGCTCATACTCAGATGTCAAATTCTGTTATTTCCGTTACTATGCTTCTTTTTGCATTTAGAGAAAATCTCTATGGACTTACAAGATGGGCTATATGGGTCACCATTTCATACATGCATGCATACAGCGTGGCTGACGGTGTTTTCAAATCTTCCTCTGCCTACATTAGTTTTGCCATGATGCAGTCATTCTGCTGGCTATGAAGTGATTTAAATGTGGTCTCTTATTTAGTTACTTACCTGCTGGCTGTGAAGTGATTTAAATGTGGTCTCTTATTTAGTTACTTACCTGCTGGCTGTGAAGTGATTTAAATGTGGTCTCTTATTTAGTTACTTACCTGCTGGCTGTGAAGTGATTTAAGTGTGGTCTCTTATTTACTTACTTACCTGCTGGTTGTGAAGTGATTTAAGTGTGTTCTCTTATTTACTTACTTACTTACCTGCTGGCTGTGAAGTGATTTAAGTGTGGTCTCTTATTTACTTACTTACTTACCTGCTGGCTGTGAAGTGATTTAAGTGTGGTCTCTTATTTACTTACTTACCTGCTGGCTGTGAAGTGATTTAAGTGTGGTCTCTTATTTACTTACTTACTTGTGAACGAGGAGAGGTGGCGGTAGCAGTTGGTCAGTTGCTGGGAGAAAAAAACCTTGTACTGTAATAAAGTTCCAGAGAACAAGGGACCAGTGTTTCTGTTAGGCAGTGGCAACAAGTAAACTCTACTTTAATTGCCCAAGTAGTGATCAAGAAATGAAAACAAAATCCCAGGCCCAGAAGAGATCTTGGTTTTTGCCATTTCTGGTTGATGTTGCTAGTTTAATGTGCACTGTACTTTTTTCTGCTTGGTCTGGAGACCTTAGTCTAGTCTTGTAGGATCACTCACAATTGGGAGAGCATTGTGAATTGCTGCAGGATCTGAGTCATATATACACATACTTATACTGCATTTTTACTGTTTATTGATTAGATTCTTCTCTAACTCATCCCGATAACCTGTGCGGAACTGTGCAGCAGTGGTCTGCTGTGCCCTGTATAGAAGCAGGCCCCTAGAATTGTAATTTTCTACATAAAACCTCCTCTGCTATTTTCTTAAGTATCTAGCTGAGTGTAGAGCAGCTAGTTTGCCTGCTGAGAAGCATTACGTCAAGAGTGTTGTTTTAGATCAATCCCATACCTTTCCTGCCAGCCCAACTCTAAACCCAGATTGCACCACCCTTCATAGATCACAAAAAAAGAGGGTCCAAAGCCATGGATCTCTGTAGCCAGCCTGGACAAATGGGCATCTTGAGACAATGTAGCAGTCTGCAAAAGATAATTACACTATGTCTTTCAAAGCAGAATTCTTACATAGAGACATTGTTATCTCCAAACAGGTTGCCAGCAACTTGCACACTACACCCCTATGGATCACACATGTAAACTCACATATGCTGAAGTTCTCAAATTCCAGCTACCCAAACCTCAAAGGCCCAGCAGGCACCGTTATTAGCAGCCTCCCTGAGACTATACAAAGGAAACACTCTCCAGAACACATACAACCACACCTCACAAGGTCTTAGCCTCTAAGCCATTAAGACAAACTGTTACACAACTCAATATACTAATAATAGGAGAGACTACTGTGAGAGAGACTGATGCCTCCTTCACCAGGCTGAGCAAGGAGGCAGTCACTTGTCAGTTGCCTATCAGGGCCAAGGATCAACCAGATCACACCTGCACTTGGGACATTGAACCACAATACCAGTATGACACTGTCATAGTCCATGAGGGTGTTTATTACCTGAGATGCCCTGGACCATATGAAGAGAGACATGATAGAACTTTTAGATTGTGTGTCCCAGGAAGGTATGAGCCTAGCACTGAGCAGCATTCGACCTTCTCCAAGGAGGATACTACAATATAAACAGAAAATAATCGACTAAGAATTGGTTTAGTTACTGGTGTCATTCTTAGGGGGGGGGGGGGTCCAGTATTTGGCAGTTTGGTAGGACATGATCAACAGACCATGCTGATTTGCCAGGGATGTTCTGCACCTGTCCCCACTATGCTTTCAGATATTGACCAAAACATTATCCACCCCTATAGTGCCTTTTTAGGCAATGCCAATCTGATAAACTTTCCAACATAGTAAATTCCACACCAGATAAACTACAGGTGTTACTGCTCAATGCCAGGAGTCTCATCAAGAAGGTCCACTCTCTGGAAGCACTTCTCACCCTGGAGAGTGGTGACATCTGTACAGTTACTAGGGCATGGTTTAAAGCCACGGAAAGCACACTGGCAGTACAAGCCTATAATGCCTTCCACACATTTAGACCAGCTACTGCACAAGAAGGGACAAGAGGTGGAGGTGTATTGATCTACATAAAAAGTAAGCACACCTCAAGATTGGTCAAACAATATTTATTTATTTATTTTACATTTGTTGACCGGGATACTCCAACTGGATATATGTCCATTTTTAGCAGAGGCCCAGGGAGAAAAGCTCCAGATAACACAAATAGAACATAACAGATATGAGTCAAACATATTTACAAAGCCCTCTAGTAGGTACTCACAGTGTACACAGTGTGTAATAGTATATAAAAACAACAGGTTGCAGCAAGCTATTATGAGCAAGAGATGTGTACAATATTAATTTAAATAAGGCATTGAATAAGTAGTGATTAATCAGGGTTAGTACAGGGACAAAGCCAGTGCTCTTTAAGATACTGTTTGAGGCCTTTTTTGAAGAGACTTAAAGAAGGTTTGAAGGTAAGGTTAGATGGAAGTGAATTCCAAGTTTTACCAACGACATTGGCAAACAGGGAGTCACCAGCTGAGTTAATGGCTTTGTGGGTTTGGACCAACAGTTTATTGGATGATTGTAGTTTCCTTGAATGACTGTATGGCTTTATGATATTTTTGAGTGCTGGAGTATTTTCAGGGTGGTACAGAATTTTGTGTGCTACTATAAGGTGACTGAACAGAAGTAGGCTAGGCAGTCCTAGCCACACGAGAAGACTGAGGTTTTGATGGTGATGTGTCCTATATGTTGAGCCTGTGGCAAGTCTGGCAATGTGGTTGTAACAGTGAGAGCTCACTAAGTGCAGTTTTGCTGAAATTGGAGAGTATTGGGGAGGCATACAGAAGAAATAAGGTGTGATCGGGCGATTGCAGTCCCAGCTACTGGAGTTAGAAAAGGTTTGCTTCTATATAATGAGCCACGCTTCTTATTAATGGTTTTTATAGTTTTATTGAGATGCAGATCAGATTTGAGGTTATTGTCACTATTACTCCTAAAAGCTTAGTATAGTCATCTGGAGAGATAGGGGTACCGTTGTTGGATGTTATGAAGAAGGAAAATGGGGTGCATCTACTGGTGGGGGTAAAGAGCACTTTAGTTTTGTTGGGATCTAACAACAGACCGTGATTAGAGAGACAATTTTCAACTGTGTTAAATGTGTTCTGTGTTAAGGTTTGCAGGTCTAAAGGGGAGGAGGCTGTACAGATCAGGGCAGAATCATCTGTATATTGAATGCAGGTTGCATCAGGGATGGCAGTATGAAGATTGTTGATGAAGATAGAAAAGAGTAGAGGACCTAGAATAGAGCCCTGAGGGACACCAAGGGTGAGGACCTAGAATAGAGCCCTGAGGGACACCAAGGGTGAGGACCTAGAATAGAGCCCTGAGGGACACCAAGGGTGAGGACCTAGACTAGAGCCCTGAGGGACACCAAGAGTGAGGACCTAGAATAGAGCCCTGAGGGACACCAAGGGTGAAGACCTAGAACAGAGCCCTGAGGGACACCAAGGGTGAGGACCTAGAACAGAGCCCTGAGGGACACCAAGGGTGAGGACCTAGAACAGAGCCCTGAGGGACACCAAGAGTGAGGACCTAGAATAGAGCCCTGAGGGACACCAAGGGTGACAGGTAGCAGGGTAGACAGTTTGTCCTGCCATAATACAGCCTGTTGTCTGCCCTTCAGATAGCATAGGAACCACTGAATAGCATGGTTATCTAGGGAGATGGATTTTACGGAATGGATGAGTAATTTGACCATATCAGAGGCCTTTGACGGGTCTAGAAATAGGGCTGAAGATAGCCTGTTGTTGTTGTTCCTATTTTGGAATATGGTATTTGTAAAAGAAAGGAGGGCGGAGGTGGTGCTGTGATGTGGCCTAAAGCCATGCTGAGAGTTGGCAAGCAGACTGTTCTGAATAAGATAGTCCATAAGCTGCTTATGAACGCACTTCTCCATTAATTTGGCTAGTGGTGAGAGAATGGCAATGGGTCTGTAGCTGGACATTTCTGTTGAACTTCCACCTTTGTGAAGTGGGAAAACATGGGATATTTTCCAGATTGAGGGGATAGTTCCATCAGTTAGTGTTCTATTGATTAGGATAGAGATGGTGAATGCTATGGCGTTGGCAGTTTTTTGTAAGTACTCTGCAAGGAGGAGGTCAGCAGAAAGGGTGGTTGGTTTTAGTTTTTTGACATGACACGTTTAAGCTACTCCAAGTAACCTTAGGTAAAGACCAATACCATGTCCTTGCTAGCTATAGGTCCCAACTATGACCCAGGATAAACATACCACATACTTGAAGGTACTGGAATCACTTACAATTCAGCCTAACACCATATCCATGGCTGATTTCAACTATCCCATCATAAATTGGCATACATACACAACCACTAACATGCAGAATCAAAGATTCCTGGAGTTTGTTAATGCAAACACATTGGAACATCTAGTCTGCACACCTACTGGGGTGCAAATATCCTGGATATGGCAATCACAAATATGACAAAAAATTGCAAGCCCACCCCCACCCTTTGTGCAGTGTCCTTATTGGTCAGATCAGATCACAAAGTTTACTCCATTAAATATGCAACAATGTACACCACCACATTATACCAGCATGTAAACAGCTGCAGAGACACGGCTGTACCCCATAAAGATAAGTACCGGGGAAACCCAGAAAGAAAACCCACATGGAGGGACTAGAATATCGACAAGCTTTTTATAATAAAAGGAAAAGACTTTTGACCAAATGCAGTAAGAGCAATTCTCATAATGTCAGAGTCCTTGTCACTGAAATAACTTGGGTGCTTAATAAAAATCTACCAAATCCAAGTTTGAGGCTAAAATAGCTACCCAAACCAAAGACAATCAAAGCATGTTTTAGTTATGTTCATAATCTAAAAGCACAATGCAGCAATGCACTCAGCTGACTGTGAATGATGTTGCCTACACTGAGGATGAAGATATAGCTAACCTACTGGTTGATAAAATTAGCTCTAATTTTACCCCTCTCTCCCTTCTGTTTGTCCCTCAAGATATACCTGAAACTGGCTCACCTCCAGCTATCACACAAGACCAAGTCCTAAAAGTGCTATCAAAAGCTAAAAATACTGCATCAATAGGTCCTGAGAATGTCCCTAGATTCACCTGCAATGATGGGTCCTAACAACATCCTGGATGCATCTTAAATAGCATGAAGCACAATTTAGTCACACCCCTAACAGCACTGTTCAGTCTCAGCCACACCATTAACAAATCTCAGCCTCCATACAGGTTTTGTACCAAGTGAATGGAGAACAGCTACAGTCATTCCCCTGCATAAGGAAGGACCTTCCACAGACCCAGACAATTACAGACCTGTAAGTCTGACCAGCCTCATATGCAAATTCATAGAAAGACTCATCATGGAATTAATCAGGACAGTGGGCACCTCTAAACACTAGAGCCATCACAGTTTGGATTTATCAAGGGTAGGTCATGCTCACTCAACCTGGTGGATTTTTTTAAAAGGTCACCAAAGCATTGGATGAAGGCAAAACAGTACACACTGCACACTGTGACCTAGCCAAAGTTTTTGAAACAATTCCCCACTCAGGCATAGTAGAAATAAACTGGATATAAATCCCTATGTCACCCACTGGACACTGACTCAGACAGGATGCAGATAATCAAAATAGGGGAAGTTACCTCCACAAAGAGACCAGTCACCAGTGGAGTCCCCAGCGGTTCTGTGCTGGTACCTCTCCAGTTTGGCATCTACTTTTCTGAAGTAAAAGCCAATAACAAAGGTCTCTGGCTGATTACATTAGCAGATGACTATATAAGTTAGGAGCAGTCATTGAATCCCCAGATGACTTATCCATCCTGCAGGAAGGGTGGTCTCAAATAAATAATTGGTGTCAAATTAGAGGTCTGAAACTAAATGCCAAAAAATGTATTATTGTATTTTTGAGAAGTCATCTACCTGAGGGAACTACCACATTGACAATACACCCCTAAGAACTGACCCAGTAGTTAGGGATTTGGGAACTTATATGTACAGTGACCAAACATTTGACCAACATGTGTCTATTGTTGTAAGAAAGTCCTTCTATATTGCGCAGATTATAAACAAAGAGGATTGTGTCTAGATCTAGGGATGTCATTGTCAATCTTTACTCAGCCATCATTAGGACAGTCATTGAATACAATTGCCCCCTTTGGCATCTGTCCAACACATGCAACTACTGGAATGCCCACAGAGATACCTTACTAAAAGGATACAAGGTCTAAATAACATGTCTTACATGGACAAACTCAAAGCCCTGTCTCTACACTTGGTATCCTACAGCCTGCTAAGAGACTACCTGTGCCTGGCATACAAGGCATCCTCTGACCCATTACTGATGGATTTACAGCATACCAGCCAGTTGAATGACATCAGAAATACTCAGTCTAGGGATGTAAACCACTACTGCAACATCAACAGAATGGTTTGGAGGTACACGTACATTTCACAGAGAATACTGCTGCTGTGGAACAGACTCCCTTATCCACATAAATCAAAGTTCATCCCTGTCTATTTTCAAGTGCTACTTAGATCTATGGATGGGAAAAAAGAAACTTTACCCCAGGACTGTCCCCTGTACTACTAGTGGAAATAAGCAGGTCCTAAAGGCTTTACCCCATGCATGGGTCACCTCAAATTATATATGCTATGATCCCAGTTATAAGGGGTAATATACAATTACCAACTTTGGGATGGGTAAGGCCGGTCCATAACCAAATGGGATAGGTTATTTTGAGTACAAAAAGGGAAACTGCTTAGGCTTAAAATGGGCTCACAAGGGCAGCTACCCTACTACTTGCCTATGAATAATTGGTAATCCTTGAAATAAATATAAAGGCTCAACTCCCACCAAACCCCAGAACCTTTAAAGAACTTTTCCAGGATTAACTTACTACTAAATGATGACATAACTAAATTTCAAGCCCCCGAAACACAGACAACACAGTGGCCTAAGCTGAAGTGTTTGCAGAGACCCTGCACAAGCTTGTAAATACCTGCATTGAAAAAACACTACCAAACAGAAAAAACTTGCTATAAATTCCAAAAACAAATCTCCTTGGTGGACTCCCAGTATAAATATGTTGTACAATAAAAGAAAGAAAATTCCATCAAAAAATGGGAAGGTTTATGCCCAAAAGACAAAAAAACTCCCTCTTCAGTCTTACCAAGCAACTCAGGGGACTAATCAAGTCCACCAAAGCCAACTTTGAGGCAAAAATAACCTCCCAGGCTAAGGATAACTTCAATTATGCCCACAATGTTAAAGAGAACACACAACTAGTCCGCTGAACTAATAGTAAATGGAACTTCATATCCTGATTCAGTGGATATTGCAAACTTGTTGGCCGATAAACTTTGTTTCAATTTCACCACCTTATCACCCCCAGTCCCCCCCCCCCAAGGAAATGGCTTCTACCATTTCCCGCCTAAGTATCAATAAAGAGCAGGTCCTCACTACACTCTCCAGATCTAAAAACACTGCAGAGGCTCCTGATAATTATTTATTATTTTATGTATTTTACATTTGTTGACCAGGATAGTCCAACTGGATACATGTCCATTTTCAGTGGAGGCCTGGGGAGAAAAGCTCCAACATTAAACATTACATAGAAATTGAACATTAAAACAATTGTAGTCAGTCATAGCTCAAACTTAGTCTGGATTGTGACAGGGGCATAGCCAGTGTGTCATGAAATACTGTTTGAGACTTTTCTTGAGTTGGTTTAATGATGGTTCTAGAGTTAGGTAGCTGGAAGGGAATTCCAAATTTTGCCAACAGAGTTAGAAAACAGGGAGTTACCAGCTGAGTTGTTAGTTTTGAGTGTTTGAATTAGCAGTTTGTTAGAAGATCAAAGTGGCCTGGTGTTCCTGTTGGGATAGATAATGTTTTTAAGTGCAGGGGTATTATCTGGTTGGTTGAGAATTTTGTGGGCTACTACAAGTTGATTGTACTGAAGTAAGCTAGGCAATTCTAACCATCCTAGGGATTTATGGTTTTGACAGTGGTGAGTTCTAAAAGAATAGAGCCATTGGCAAATCTAGCAATGTGATTGTAACAGCTTGAGAGTTTGCAGAGTTCAGATTTATTCAAGTTAGTGACTATGGAGGAGGCACAGAAAAGGGTGGAAAGAAGATGAGTGCAGGTAATGGCAGTCCTGGCTAGTGGGGTAAGGAAAGATTTATTTTTATATAGGGAGCCCAGTTTTTTTATTAATGATTTTAATAGTTTGATTGATATGCACGTCAAATTTAAGGTTATTTTCAATTGTTACCCCTAGGAGTTTAGGATGGTCATCTGGAGAAATAATTCCATTATTAGAGGTTATCATAAAGGAAAGTGGTGTAGACCTGTGAGTGGGGGAGAAAAGTAGCAGGTTTTTTTTTTCAGGGTTCAAGAGCAAACGGTGGCATGAGAGCCAGTTTTCAACTGTGTTAAATGTTTTCTGGGATAGTGTAAGCAGGTCAGATGGAGTGGAGGCTGAGCAGATCAACGTGGAATCGTCTGTGTATTGGATGCATGTAGCATCTGGAATGGCAGAGTAAAGGTCATTAATAAATATTGAAAAGAGAAGAGATCCTAAAATAGAGCCCTGGGGAACTCCAAGGGTGAGAAGTAGTAGAGGAGATAATTTTCCCTGCCATAGTACCACCGCCTGTTTGACATTCAGATAGGATTGAAACCATTGAATGGCATGGTTATTCAAGGAAATGTATTTCAGAGTGGCCATAGAACCGCCTGTTTGCCACTAAGGTAGGATTGAAACCATTGAATGGCATGGTTATTCAAGGAAATGGATTTCAGCGTGGCAGTGAGTAGTTGGTGGTTGACCAAAGGCTTTGGATAGGTCGAGGAAGAGAGATGAAGATAGTTTGTTGTTATGATTTATGACACTGGAGAAAGAGGAGGGCAGAGGAGGTACTATGGTATGGCCTAAAGCCATGTTGAGAGTTAGCCAGCGGATTGTTTTGTATGAGATAGTACAAGAGTTGCTTATGGATACATTTCCAATATCCTAGGATGCCTCCTAAATAGCTTGAAACATGACCTGTCAGGCCCACTACAATCTCTCTCTTTAACCACAGTCTCCAGACAAGCAACATCCCTAGGGAATGGAGGACTGCAACTGTCACCCCAATACTAAAGGCGGACCATCAACAGACCCAGTGAACTACAGACTCATAAGTTGGATGAGCTTTATATGCAAGGCCAAGGAAAAAATTATTATGAATCTGATAAAGACATAGGAAATCTTCAAACACTGGCCCCATCCCAGTTTGTTTTTGTCAAGGGCAGGTCATGTCTACTAAACTTGGTGGACTTCTTCGTGAAGGTCACTAGAGCCATGGATGAGGGTAAAATGGTACATTCTGCCTACCTTGACCTAGAAAAGGCATTTGACACAATATCTCACTCGGTATTATAGACAAATGTACAAATTTAGGCATAAATCTCTGTCACCCTATGGATAGCCAATGGCTTACAACTAAGACACGAAGTTAGCGTGGGGGAATCCACCTCCACCAAGTGGCCTGTTACTAGTGGTGTCCCACAGGGCTCAGTACTGATACCTCTCCTGTTTAGAATAGACTTCTTTGATGTCAAGGCAAATGTAGAGGGCCTCTGGCTGAACACATTTGCTGAAGACAGCAAACTAGGTGTAATCACTGAATCCTCACAAAGGTGTAGATATCCTACATGAAGGTCTGACACAAATAACTTAGCCATGTCCTAAAACTGATTGCAAAAAATGCAGTGTCGTACCTTTTGGGAAGACAACCATCCCTGCAAATTACAACATTGTTAACACTCTCCTAAGAGTAGACCCAGTGGTAAGGGACTTGGGAATTCAGGTCGACAGTAACCTGAACTTTGATCATAATGTGTCTGTGGTAGTGAGAAAATCTTTCTACATGGCGCAACTTAAAAGTAAGGACATGGAATGCAGATCTAAGGAGATCATAGTGCCACTATACTCAGCCCTCATTACACCAATAATCAAGTACAATGCATCCTTAGGGATGTAACTGACCAGGCATTTGCAACAGCTGGAGCAGCCATAGAGGTTCCTCACTAAAAGAATACAGGGTGTAAATAACGTGTCCTGTGTGGACTGCCTCAAAGCCCTGTCCCAGAACTCTGTCGCCTACAGACTACTGAGGGGCAATCTATGCCTTACCTACAACGCATTCTTCAATCCAGCCCTGATACAGCACTAGAATTACACAATCTAAGGATCAAAATCTCATCTGTGACAAACTAAACATGATGGAGGGACAGGTATGTGTGTCAGACATTAACCCTTCTCTGGAACAGACACTCAATTCATGCAAAACAGAGCTCTTCTTTAAGCCTATTCAAATGCAATTTGGAACAATGGATGGGAAACAAATTCACACCTGGCTTGTTACCTGTGACCCTTATGGGCCTTGGCAGTTTGTAGATGCCCTAAGGCACAGGCATATACCAAATCCATTATAGCCAGTGGACACTAATAACTGGGAAAATTGGGGCATAAATGGCTAGGCTTAAAAAGGCTCTAGGGCCGTTAGCCTGGTAACCTCTTGTGATCCTATGATCCAATGTTTGGCTCAGCTGTACCTCTAGATACCCAATGTATTAGTGATCATGACAGAAGTGGTAGCAATGACTTTGATTTTCCAGTTTTTAGGATTATGGGCTAACTTTTTTTGAAGTGTGAGCTAATTTTTGTAGGGTCATTAACAACACTGTTTTAGGTTTTTTTTTTTTTTTAATACCTTTATTACATTATCACTTAAGACTTGGGCAAAAATATATTAACAGAAAAAAAAACATATTAACATTTTTCCTTTTACACACATTATGCATCACATATTTTTTTTTTATAACCATCAGTCCAATATTACGTAATTTGCTCAACTCCTGTCTTCCCTTAAACCTTGTTCCTCTTCCTGAACATTATTATGCATTTACTGTTGCCACAGTTTCCATTTATTTCCAAGGAAGTTGCTCCTTCCCTTTTCTAAAGATCTCTCTTCGAGTTATTTTATCTCTTTTATAATATTCAGCACTTCAGATACAGTTGGTTTGCATGCTGATTTCCATTTTCTAGTAATTGCTTTATTGGCAACCAACAGAATTGAACTTAAGACCTTACTATGTTTAGACAATTCAGATCCTGTGTCCCAGCTAACAATAATCATTTCCTTAGTTACAGCCATTTGCTCATCCAGTATTTCTGGCAGAGTACACTGTAGGGAATTTTTTAAATCTGCCAACACATTACAATCCCAAAGTGTATGCTTCCAGTTACCTATTTCTTCGCCATCACACCTCTAATATTTATCTACCTGAGGAAAAAACTTTGAAGTATGACTGGAATATAAAAATACCAGTGCAAACACCTCCAAGCAAAAACCTTAAACCTCTGGACTTTGCTGTACACTTGGGAGCCATACATATGTCCTCCCATGTACTCTCGTAAATTGCTTTTCCAGTCATAGTTATCATGCAGTATTTTATATACCCTACTAATTACCTCTTATTTGACAGCATCTTCTGTTCTGGATTCAACTACAAATTCCACCAGTGCAGCTCCTTCACTTAGAAGTCCCCGATCCCTTTCTTTTTCTGCCTATACTCTGATATCAATCCCCAGTCTTTAGCTTCTAGTGTAAATGTCTTCTTCGACTCAACACACTTCACCTTTCCCTCTCATTATTTGCTTCCAATATCTTGGATCCTTTTCCAGTTTTCTCCAGCAGATTCCAGCCCCCTCTTGCCTATTTTCCATTTCCCTAATGGTAATCCTCCCTATTGGCAGAATCTCCTTTCTCCATTCCATGTTGGCTTAGTTGTTAGAATACTTTCTGCTACTTTATGAATATAATATTATGTACAACTGTTATTCTCCTTAATATAATATCTGCATCCAAAATCCCACTCTGTCTTTATTCCATGAACTCCCCCACCCCCTGCTTCATCATCATCCCTTTCCACTTTGAATTCTAACCTCCTGCTTGTGTTATATTTAGAAGCCCTAAATGTGTAGCTCTAAAATATCCCTTCAGATCAGGTAATACTAAACCACCTTGTTCTACTGGAAAGATCAACTTATCCCACTTAACCATTGCCCTCTTCCCCACCCAAATAAATTCCTTCAACTCTTAATTATTGTTCACAACTTCTCCTTTGGTTGATAAAAATATGCCTGACCCATATATAAAACTAAAGGGGCTAAAAACATTTTCATTGCTTGTATCTTACTATACATTTCCGTAAACAAGAGCTTCCAATGTCTCTGTTTTTGTATTGTCTTTAGTTTAGTCTCTTCCCACATATCCTTAGCTGCCATAACAGATGTCTTTTTAATTCATACTCTTAAATACTTCCATCTTATTGTGGCCTCAAATATGGGTATTGCTGAACCAATTTGTGATTAGATACTTAATTTGTGGCTATAGCCTTTGTTTTATCTTCATTATTTCATTTCCCAAAAGACTTTAAACTGTTTCAAGTGTTCTACAACACTGAGATGTCCTTTTCTGAATTTATCAGGCACAAAATACTATCATCTGCAAATAAAACCAACTTTGAATTTCTGACTCCGTTATTTTCTTTGCCAGTGGCTCTACATATATAGCAAATAAAGGGGAAAGAGGACAGTCCTGCCTGGTTCCTCTGTTTCAACACAACTTATCAGAGAGGAACCTTCCCACTTTAATTTTGTCATCTGATCTTTCATGTATCCTCCAAAATAACCTTAGTATTTTATTAGGAAATGCAAATACTTCCATTTGCCTACTCAATGTCCCAGATTACTCTGTCAAATGCCTTCTCTGCATCAAGAGCACCATTAACAGTGGTATTTTCTTACATGTATTCCCTCTGGATAGTCATTGTTCTATTCATTTCGTAAAATGTTTGCCCCCTCTCCACAAAACTTCACTGATCAGCAACCATCAATTTTGGTAATATCTTTGCCATTGTTTTAGCTATTATAGACATAAACACTTCATAATCGTGGTTTAAAATTGAAGTAGGTGTATATGAAGCTGGGTCTGATGGGTCTTTACCATCTTTGGGTGATAAGTCATAACTTTCTTCTACAATGTTTGTGTTTTCCCCTCTTTTTAATATCCTGTTAAACAAAATCTTCCAGATCTTTTCTTTTTCCCCTCTGTTTCCGGAGTCTTTCCTGCAGATTGGTGATACATCACCATTTTTGTCTCACCTCCTCCTATCTTAAGTATTAGTTGTTTAGCCACATCTACCTCTAACCCTGGTATAATGAAGTCTTTATTAAATATTTCCATTTGTGCCATTTCTTGATTTCCACATTCTGCTACTTTATAAAAAATTTCATAACATTTCTGAAATATCTAATACCTCTACAGGATCTCTGGCTATTTTTCTTGTTACAGGCTTCCTAGGTTTGGCGACCCTATCTATTTTCTGTTGCCCAAGTCATTGTGCTAAATGTTTCTTTGCTCAGGTGTTATCAAAAATCAGTTGCTTAAAAGCAGTCCTTCTAAACTCATGCATATTATCCAAATACTCCCTTATTTTCTCTTTAGCTCTCTGCGGTTCTGCCTCATCTTGTTCTGAGAGATTCCATTATTCTGCAACACTTTAACCTTTGTCAGCCACTCTAAATAATTCCTATTACCTCTTAATCATATATTTTCTCTTTTATGTCTACCCTATTTTTAAATTCCATTTTCATTTTATCCCCTTCAGTATCACTTCTGAAAAAAAATCCTGTCTTCTCTAACAGCTCTCCAATAAATTCCACTACCAATTTCTTAAATTCCTCACTTTTTAATAGGTAAATGGGAAAGTACAACTGTCTCATTTTACTTCATTACCCTGCATTGTTACCTTAGTTTTTTTATCAGTGCATCATCTGAAACAGTTCCTGTGAAATATCATTTCTATCCAGTCTAGCCCAGTTATGTACTTTGGGGAATAATATGTAAATTCTGTCATAGTTCCTTCTACTGAATTCACAACTTCCATACCAAATATGTTCATATATTTCTTTAGAACTCTACCCTCTTTTGTTATATTTTCCATTCTAGGTGCCCCTAACACATCCTCACTATTAGAAATCACATTCCAGTCCCCACCTATAAGTAATCTTCCCTGATGAAAGTTGATTATTTCAACCAGAATTTTCTTAAATTCCATAATAGTGGTTTTTGGCGAAATTTAAATATGCTAGCTTACTCCTCCTTCCTTGTCAGTAGCCCCTTACTACCACAAATCTACCATTATTGTATTTTATCCCTCTTCTGTTACTGTTGGGGCCCCTCTATTATCTATATTACTACCATTTTATTCTACTGAAAATCCATTATGAAATCCTCTCTATCAAATTCACATGCTCATTTCTTTCCAGGTGCTTTTCCTGCAACATAGCTACTTAGACTCTGCATCTTTAATATAATCCAATACTCTTACCTTTTTGTCTATACCTGTAAGGCCATTTATTTTCCAAGATAATATGGAGAGGGTAGCAGATATGATAAAAAGTCACTGCTCCCACCTAATATATATGAAGTTTTTATTGAATGTGTATTTCCAATTTTTGTCTTACATGCACACACCAATGTTTGAGACTGATCTTTTATGCATTTGTGTCTTGCCATCTCTATCTGAACCGATGTTACATTTTCAAGACTTTTTGTTTTAATAAAAACCCTCAAACAAAAAACTAAATACATTTCAGAACACTCCCATCCCCTTTTAAATTAGAACAAACACACATCACTATGTACATCTTCAAAGCATGACGTCTAACCCTCCAGATAAGAACAATTGCCCCAAATCAACAGCTATGTCCACAGGTATTACCTAACTTAAAATTAAGGTTACCCATATTATAAACACATATTACAGCCTATATTCCCACTTACATTAGTTGGTGGCTGTTCTTTTCATATCTCTATTTTCCTCCCAGATGCAAAAAAAAAAAGTCTGCATGTTTTCAGAGAACATTAACCTAAGGGAATGAAAGCACTGGCTTTCTATTCTATTAAATGCATTTAAACTATTCAGGATGCTCGGTATGTGGCTATCATTTATTCACTTCCCACAACTTCTAACTTTATTTTTCATTGAACTGCTTGCCATTGTACCTTTGAAATGTTGCATTTCCCTCAGCAAAGAATGCTCAGAACTTTCAAGATTAATTACTTACACCTGCAAACAGCTAATCTCCATGTAAAAGTAGTCAGCAATGGGAAAAAAAAACTAACTGCAGATGCATGAAGGAATCTTTATACATTTCACTCATAACAGAATGTACAATTGCCTTCAGCTAGAGACTTTTCGACTCCCACTGAGAACATTTTCTAATGGAAAAAACATGCTAATATCTTTGCAGATCTAAGAAATATAGCATTTTTCATGGGTTTAGGTGCCTAGGCAGCAATACATTTCCCTGTGGTGCATTTGATTGGAAACATGTGGCTGGAGTAATATTCAGCTGCAAGGAAATATAGCTGTTGCAAATTCCCTGTGGCAAAGAGATGCATATGCTGCCATGCCCATAGCTTTAATCACTAAGTGTACAGTACATGCTTATGTAACTACAACATGCAGAAGTGTGCTACAGCATGAAGGAAATCCTGCATGCTATTGTGGTCACATTTATATCCAGTATGCATTTTAGGTAATGTTTCCTAGACACTGTGAATTGGGTAGAGGTCTACACACACACACACACACACACACACACACACACACACACACACACACACACACACACACACACACACACACACACACCTGTTATAAATACTCTGCCCATTGTGCACTGCAGTTTTACTGCCACTGACATGTCCCGCTGCTGATACCTGCTATACTGCCTGCTGACTCATGTTGTCTTGGGGGCCATGGTCATCATTTGCCCCCTGTGTATGTGGTTACTGAAGTTGTGGGCATAGCACTGCATTCTTCTCTTTGCCCACAAGGATTTTGTAACAGCCATATTTCTCTGCAGCTGAATGTCACTTCAGCAATGTATCCCCAACCAAATGTATCACTGGTAAAAGATTTCTCTGCCTAGGTGCCTGAACCCATAATAAGAACAAAATATGTTTTACTTGTAGTTTTTTCCTTTTAGTGTCCTTCTAAACATCAATGACAAAGTGGTGTATATGCTTTACAGTCCCCGCACAAGTTTAACAAGATCAGCAAAAGTTCAATCTTTCTCAGCCACTTTTCTTGCAAATAGTA
Source organism: Protopterus annectens (assembly GCF_019279795.1). Classification (NCBI taxonomy): domain Eukaryota; kingdom Metazoa; phylum Chordata; order Ceratodontiformes; family Protopteridae; genus Protopterus; species Protopterus annectens. Next base: position 11,207,189 of record NC_056743.1, read on the forward strand.
GTAGCGCCCACACAAATAACTGCATTTCTTTCAAATGTTTTACGCTTCTGATTATTGTGATACCTGATGAAAAAGGGGATGATTAGCAAAATATGTTGGAATTTTTAGAGTTAAAAATGCCAGTTGAGGTTAAATGCTTGCCAGCATCTGGGGTTGGATGACAGCATAAATACAGAGTGTTTTAAGGTTAAAAGAAGCAAAGTTATAAATTAAGCATTTTATACATATATGAATATTGTATGCATTTTTATTTTTTTAAATATTTTAATTGCTTTGGAGGTTATACAAATATTTTCCCCTTTAAGGATGGGATGTGTGTTTCATATGATTTCATAGATTATTTAATAGTTCAATGCCAGTTTATGCTTTTGGTTCTGAAGAAGTCTGAAGGATGAAAGAGCTAAACCTAACATCCTTTTGTTTTGTATATGATAATTTCAGTAGAGATAACTGCATTTTAAGGTTTCTACTTATTGCATGCAGTTGCACATTTCAGCATTTTTTGCTTTGGTTCTTGCAAAGCCATATGTGACTGATGCTTCATAGTTTTCCATCAGTTTGCTATTTTCAGTCTTGCTGGGTCTTCATCCTGTTCATCTACATCTCCCAATACCAGACTCTGGTTCAAGTGCAACGTACTCTTGATTCTTCTAGTCAACTCAACTGCTTTTTTCTGTTTTAAAAAAAAAAAAAAGGCCACACAATCCAAAGTGGTATCAACACCAAAGCCAGAAAGGCAAAAAGAACCACATAGTCAGCCAACCAGCAAGAAAAAAAAAACAAAAATAAGCATACAAAACCTTTATTCACTACTTTTGTCTTCAAACTTCTTTAGAATAAAATCATTCAAAGGTAACACATCCTTTTAATAGAAGCACCATCCAATAAAATAACACTAATTAATACACACGGTCTTCAAAAAATAGCACATAAAATTTATGAAAAACACTTATAGCCTAAATGTTGTAAAATAATTTCTAACATTGACTTAAAAATAACCTCCAATTTTTTAAAAAGCACTTAATATTAATCATATCATTGAGTCCGGGAGCCCTTTCTGTAACTGCCATATGGCTTCCCTTTGCTGCAAGTAATTCTCAAAATCACCCTCCTAGAAATCTGCATGTCTTTGCTCTATAACAGAGAAGAGAATTTTTTTATTTCTTACATTCCAAGGTGTGCTTAAAAACTGCATTCTTAACATCTTTCTTTTTAATGCTATATAAATGCTCCCTAACCCTTTCATAAATTGCCCTGGTGGTCATACCTATATAAAAGGCTGAAGACCCAGAACAAACACCACTGTAAATCACCTCTAGTTTTACAACAGAATATACCTGGAATTGTCAATGTATGAGCCCTAATCCAATTCAAGTGCAACTTGGACAATTGGATGGGAAACCGGAAATTCATCCCTGGTTTGGCACCTGTCTCTCTAATAGATACAGGTAACCAGTAAATGACATCTCACGGGCCCATGCTTACACTCATCAAGGGCATCAGAACTTGTCAGATAGGAGATACATAGCTAGGCTTAAAAAAGGCACTTGTGATCATTAGCCTAGTAAACACCTATGAACCTATAAGATAAATTATTTAAAAGCACATAAGGCCCTTCCAATATGTAACAACAGAAGTTACACTCACCACATTAAAACATCCTCTTAGGTTTTCCGTAATCGAATTAGAAGGTATAATTGTGGCACTATCCTTTTATAAAAGTGTTTTTACATTAACATTGTTTTTATATACAAACCTAGGCATAGTTCCCAAAAGTTTATACAAATCATTGTTCCCTTACAAAATTTTCCAGTTGTTTTGTATGATAGTTTGTATACTTGAACTATTTCAAGACTATACACTAAATTTCTATCCACCTCATTTCCAACTAATCAACCTTTTTGACTAACAAACTGTTGTTTTAATATTGGTGGATATAAAGTATTTCTCTCACTAAGAATTTTTCTCCGTTTCTTTTAAATGTTCTCTATCATAACCCCTGTTAAGAAAACCTCTCCTATAAAAGTGAACCCTTCTGAGTCATACATCATTACTGATCGTCCTACTAGCCTCTTATATATTGTCCTCTGGGGATGTTTTTCTTTATATATGGGGGGGGGGTTGCTTTTATAATATAAATAGCTATTGGTGAAGGTCTGTTTTCTATGAATACTACTTTCAAACTTATGTAATACATCATTCCAACATAAGGAAACATCCAAAAAATTCACTTGAGCCCCATATTCACCCAAAACAAAGCTAAAAAAATCAGGTTTATTGTTCAGCATTTCATCTAGTCCCTCAGCTTCTCCAAATGTCCCTTCAATAACAAAGAACAAATCATTTACAAATTGCTTGTAGTAGCACACCTTGAAAATTTTTTTAACGCATTCCAAAACGTTATATTCCCACCAGCCCATTGGCAAATGAAGATGTTGCTGGAGACCCCATGTAGTACGTTGGGAATATTGTCGGACAGGAATTAATTTTTAATAAGAAATTTTATAAGCAAAAAACGGGGTTACAGTTTTGTCTAGATCAACTCTTTCTGCTGGTATAATTGCATTTTTACTAATTTGGCCTTGGCCAGTTTCTCATAGCCAGCTTTGGAGCAAACACTCAGTGTGCCTTTCATAGGTTCATAGGTTCATAGGTTCATACTAGGCTATCTGCCCAAGGGCATTTATAAGCCTAGCCCAGAGTTTTGTGGCTTTCGCCACCCCTTTAGTTTGGAGGATACTATGCCCATTATTTTGCTGTGCCTCTGTCAAGCAGTGACACTGAGATAATCCCTGGGGTATATCTGCGATCTCCCATCCATTGGTCAAGATTTCTCTTGAACAAAGCCAGCGAGGTGCTCTGCCTCACATGTACCGGGATTTTGTTCCACAGCATAGGGAGTCTCTGGGTTATGAATCTGTCCCTCCAGCATGTCCTATTAATAACCGTGTCAAGGTTTAAGTCTCCCGCCCTTGTAGTTCTGAGGGATCTAGATTTTTTGAGGTGAAGCATGTTCATCAATTCTGGGTTGGACATGGCCTTGTATGTCAGGCACAGGTCACCTCTGAGCAGACAGTAAGCGACTGAATAGAGCTGGAGTTCCTTCAGTCGGGCAGCATAAGACATATTTTTGAGACCCTTTATCCTTTTGGTGAGGAACTTTTGGGGCCTTTCCAGTTGCTGCAGGTGACGTGTCAGATACATTCCGAATGGGGCATTGTACTCAATCATTGGTCTGATGAGTGATGAGTACAGGGGGACGATGACCTCCCTTGATCTAGATGTGAATCCCTTCATGATCAGGTGGGCAATGTAGAAGGTCTTCCTAACTACTTTGGCAACGTGAGTGTCAAACGAAAGATTACTGTCAACCTGGGTCCCCAGATCCCTGATGACCTCTTCTGTGCTTAGTGGGTTGCCACCTATATGGTAGCTAGGGGTAACCTTGTTTTTCCCAAAGGGTATGACTATGCATTTTTTGGCGTTTAACTTTAGGCCATGGCTCTGGCACCAGTTATCCGTTTCTATAAGACCCTTCTGAAGGATATCTGTGTCAGATGTGTTCTCAACTATGGCGCCCAGTTTGCAGTCATCTGCAAATTTTGTCAGCCATAACCCTCCTGTGTTTGCTTGTACTTCTGAAAAGTAGATGCCGAACAGGAGTGGGCCCAGGACTGAGCCCTGTGGGACACCACTTGTGACAGGCTTTGAGTCTGACATGGCGCCAGCAACTCTGACCCTGTGGGTTCTGTCACTTAGCCAGTTTGCAACCCATCTTGTGACGTATGGGTTTACATTTAAGCTGATGAGTTTTTCAATGATACCTGAGTGGGGTATTGTGTCGAAAGCCTTTGCCAGGTCAAGGTAGGCTGTGTGGACTGCCTTTCCCTCATCAATGGCCTTGGTGACTGTTTCGAAAAGTCAACCAAGTTTAAAAGGCATGATCTGCCTTTGACAAAGCCAAACTGGGTCGGATCCAAAGTCTGCAAGTCCCCTATGTCTTTATTTATGAGTTCCATTATGATCCTCTCCATAGCTTTGCAGATCAGGCTTGTCAAGCTGATGGGTCCAGGGTCGGTGGAGGCACCGCCTTTGTGAAGTGGGACCACAGTTGCCGTACGCCACTCCTTGGGCACGTATCCTGAGGTGAGGCTAAGATTAAACAGCTGCCCTAACTGCGGGTTTAATTCCTCATTGAGTTCATGGAGCACACAACCGGGGACACCATCTGGTCCCATGGATGCTGTGTTTTTTGCCTTGGAGAGAGCAGTTCTCACCAGAGCGTTAGAGATGTTTGGGGGGCTACAATCCTCTGGTATAGATATCTCACCTTTTGGGGGGGGAGGGGGGAGAAGTTTGCACTGAACCTGTCAGCCAGTATGCTGGCAATGTCTGTAGGTTCAGTAATTTTTACATCATTTTGAACTAATTCTGAGCATATCTGGGAGTTTCCTCCCAGGTTTCTAACATAGCTAAAGAAGGCCTTATGATTGTCTTTTGAGTCCTTAGCGACTTTTCTCTCAAAATTTGCCTTGGATGATTTTATGAGAGATCTTAGTTTTTTACTTATAATGATCAAAGGTGTCTTCCCTTTTAAGGATTTTGCTCTATCTTGTAGCAGCTTCCTCCTTTTGTTGTAGAGCTTGTTTATGGCTGGGGTCCACCAGACTGGACACTTGCCTTTGGTACAAAGAGTCTTTGTTTTGCTTGGGATTGCCTGATTCATGCAGTCCTGTAGGTGCTGGTAGAAGGCATTTGTAAGTGATTCAGCGGCTTGAGTAATGGTTTCCGCAGGCTCGGGGGCCTTAAAAGAGACCACACCAGTCGTTAGAAGTGTGAAGTCGGCTTTTGAGAAGTTCTTCACTGTGGTCTTTTTTATCTCAGGTGGGGGCGGGATGTGGACTTCCAGTGAGATTAGTTTATGGTCTGATCTCACCAGTGAGGGGTATACTTCCGGTGTTGAACATTGTGACCCCATGTTCGTGATGATGAGATCTAGTATGTTTTCTCCTCTTGTGGGGATGGTGACTAGTTGCTCCATGGCATTTGAGTTTATGAACTCTAGGAACCTTTGGGCTAGAGTGTTGGGGCTTGAGTAGTGATCCCAGTCTATATTCGGGTAGTTGAAGTCACCTAGTATGATGGTGTTTGGAGATACATTTATCCCCTCCAGTGTTTTCAGGAAAGCTATGTGAGGTTCCTGAGATTGAGAGGGTGGCCTGTAACATGCTACAAATTGCAGAGCAGTCTTGCCTATGGTTAATTGCACCTGGATGGTCTCCGATGCATCGTGCGTTACCACCAACCTTGAGGTGTGGGTGTCCTTGATGAATATAGACACCCCCCCTCCTTTCTTGGTGTTGTCCGGATTTTGGGGCAGGAACGCATGATATGAGGTAAAACCTGATAGTGCCGGGGTGCTCTCGGGAGCCTTGAACCAGGTTTCAGTCACAGCACAGACATCGATGTTCTCCATACTGAGAAGGGCCTCGAGTGCGTGCATCTTGAGGTTGAGACTTCTGGCATTGAGCAGCATTACCCTTAGTTTTTCCTTTTTTGGTGTTCTAGGGTGGTAGGTTTGGAATTTGAGCCTTGCCTAAAAAAGGCACTATGGGGGTGGCAAGAGCCTTTGCCAATATCCGGAAGCCCAGGGGTGACAGGTGCAAGCCGTCTCTTGCGAAGCAGCGTGGCTTGTCCAGCATGTCATCCCAGGCAGACAGACATTGGATCCCCTTTGAATGACACCAGAGTTTAAGCCAATTATTAAAGCTGATCATCTTGTCTCTGTATTGTGGCATCATTCTTGGTGAAGGTAGGATACTGCTCAAGGTCAGGGTCATACCTGCCTGGGTTACATAATCAGTGAGCTCCTCTATGTCTCTTTTCATGTAGTCCAAGGAGGTACGTCTCAGGTCGTTCACACCAGCGTGGACAATGACAGATACTTGTACCTGCTGTTGAGAGACCTGAGTGCTTGCGTTATATGGCGGATTCTAGCGCCCGACAGGCAGCTTACTGTGACCTTCTCCTTACTCAGTCTGGTGAGCGGGACGTCAGTGTGTCTGACTATGGAGTCACCAAGGACGAGTGTGTCTGGCATTGTGTTTGGCCTTAAGGGCTGTGACTGTTTGGCACACTGACTATGTGGTCTATGTGTTGCATGTGTTGTGTCCTGAGGTGGCAGTTGTTTGGGTGTCTGCTTTGGTGGCCTCTGCTGTTTTGGTAGATTTTTGATCAGAGCCTCCGAGTATGTCTTTGTGTATTTATGTGTATGATTTGAAGTTGTGATAGTACTATGTGAGACTGGGTTTGTGGTGTGTGTGGTTACCTTCTCCTCCTGTCTGGTCTTGCCAGTCCTATGTTGAGAGAGCTCAGCCTCCAGTTTGGCTATATAGTGGCGTCTCTCGCATGTATTTGTGTTTTGTGGGAGAAGGAGAGGGTTGTCCGTGAACATGAGACAATTGTAACATTGCCTCAATATTCCCAGATTCACCAGCTGAGCAGGAGAGGACACTAGCAACTGATCCCTCGACATGCTAGAAGGAATAGACAAAGACTTTAAAAAGACTCCGGGGGATGTGGGTGATCGAAAAGGGGTTTTTGGCTGGTGGGGTACTATGTATAATAAAAGTGCTAACATCAAAGTAAAAAAATACTTTAGGAGCAAGTGCTAGGCTTTACAGATAGAGAATAGTCTACTTAAGAATCAAGTAGAGCTGAACTTTTTAGATATAGAATATGCTGGTTTGATCAGCAGTACAGTTCAAGGAAGGCTGTTTTAAGGGAAAATTTGAAGAGTGGACTTTAGGTAGCCCGAATAGTTTAACCTTGATTAACCACCGCTGCTCTTGTGTGCTCCTGTAGCAACTCCGCGCTAAAGCGTGCTTTATAGCAGGGGGCTGGAAAAGACAGGAAATGACCCAAAATGGCCAATAAACTACAAGTTACTGCCTTAAACCACTCCTCTGAGGACAAACAGGCAGCTCAGTACTCCCCACTCTCACTGGTGAGTAAAGAAACTTCCCCTTGACCAAACAAGGAAAATGGAGAAACACAGGAACCAAGACAAAGCCCAGGGATCAGCAAAATCTGATCACTGGAACAAACTATTAGGAAAGTATGGAAAACAAGAGTATTTTTTTTTGTTTTTTTTTCAAGTTTTTTTCAGATAGGCAGAAAATACAATAAATGCTGTGTTTTTCGACTAATTGCTATCAAAAGCTAGTACACTTGAGTGTATTAGCCTGTTGTTTAACTTTTAAACAAAACTTAAACAAGGAAGTGCAACAAACAATTCAAGCTATTAACAAATCATGCTGTGGAATATCAGTCCAGTTGCTTATTTGTACTTTCATAAAATTAATATAGTTTGTTCCTTCCAGTTTCTCTGGTACAGCAGATGATCTCAGATTTTCTCTGCAAGCCATTTTCTCACTCTGATTTTTGCAATTTTTATCATTTCATATGAACAGCTGCTTTAAGCTTTTTCTACTTTTTCCAGACGTTATTTTATTTGAGTTGATATATTCCTTCAGTGTTTCATTTATTTTAATCACTTCTGAGTACATTTGATTTATTTTTCCTCTAAATTACAAGAAGCCATCACTTGTACCAAAACTGAAGTCTGAACTGCTTTTTGCTGAGCAGCTGAAAGATTCTTCTCAGCCAGTGTTGTTTTCTTATTTCTTTCTGGTTCTCTGCATTTCTTTGCTGGCATCCAGGCAGTGTACTTAGAAGTTAATAACTGATTTTTTATCCAAAATGCAAATTTCACTGGCTGTTATGTCTCAGTTTCTTCTCCATACTAGCATAGTTGAAATTAAACTGTTGATCAGAGTGCATCAGTCTTGGAAATCAACATTGTTTTAGAGTTTTATTGGGTTTTTTTTTTGGTTAAGAATAAGATGTCTACAGTTTAGCCAGGTGTCAGTTTGGACTAGATCCTGTTCAAATATATATTTTACTTGTTGTGGGCAAGGGATCTCAGCTATAAATAAATATAACATCTGTGTATAAGATTACTGTAAATAAATATAACATCTGTGTATAAGATTACTATAAATATAACGTCTGTGTATAAGATTACTGTAAATAAATATAAAGTCTGTGTATACGATTACTGTAAATAAATATCACGTCTGTGTATATGATTACTGTAAATAAATATAACGTCTGTGTATAAGATTACTGTAAATAAATATCACATCTGTGTATAAGATTACTGTAAATAAATATAACGTCTGTGTATACGATTACTGTAAATAAATATAACGTCTGTGTATAAGATTACTGTAAATAAATATAACGTCTGTGTATAAGATTACTGTAAATATAACGTCTGTGTATACGATTACTGTAAATAAATATAACGTCTGTGTATACGATTACTGAAAATAAATATAACGTCTGTGTATAAGATTACTGAAAATAAATATAACGTCTGTGTATACGATTACTGTAAATAAATATAACGTCTGTGTATAAGATTACTGTAAATAAATATAACTTCTGTGTATACGATTACTGTAAATAAATATAATGTCTGTGTATACGATTACTGTAAATAAATATAACATCTGTGTATAAGATTTCTGTAAATAAATATAACGTCTGTGTATAAGATTACTGTAAATAAATATAACGTCTGTGTATACGATTACTGTAAATAAATATTACGTCTGTGTATAAGATTACTGTAAATAAATATAACGTCTGTGTATAAGATTACTGTAAATAAATATAACATCTGTGTATACGATTACTGTAAATAAATATAACGTCTGTGTATACGATTACTGTAAATAAATATAACGTCTGTGTATACAATTACTGTAAATAAATATAACATCTGTGTATACGATTACTGTAAATAAATATAACGTCTGTGTATAAGATTACTGTAAATAAATATAACATCTGTGTATAAGATTACTGAAAATAAATATAACGTCTGTGTATAAGATTACTGAAAATAAATATAACATCTGTGTATAAGATTACTGTAAATAAATATAACATCTGTGTATAAGATTACTGTAAATAAATATAATGTCTGTGTATACGATTACTGTAAATAAATATAACGTCCGTGTATAAGATTACTGTAAATAAATATAACGTCTGTGTATACGATTACTGAAAGGGTGAAAGAATCAATGGAAACTTTGTTAATGAATGTGGGAAAAAGTAGTGCTGAGAGGGCCGATCCTTCAGGAACCCCATTCATTTGAAAGGCTTGGTCTACGAGGGAGCATCGTATACTAACAGGGATGTATAAATATTTTATGCCAGCCTGCTGCTGCTTTGCCACTAATGCCTTTTACTGATAGGGAAGCGAAGAATAGATTGTGATCTACCAGGTCAAATGTTTTCCTGAGGTCCACAATATAGCTTTGGTATATGCTTAAAATAAAAAGTCAAGGGACAGACTTACATTTGGTTGTTTTGGTTGCTACGAGAGTTATTTGTCATGCACAGCTGCGTATTCAGAAAGCAGTGACATGTTCTGCTGCTAATTTCTCATGGTCTTTTGAGTTATTTCATTGTATACCAATTCAACTTGTTGCAGATAAAATATCACAAATATCACAACTTAAGTAAAACAGTATTATCCAATCATCATGAGAGATGTTTGATTTGGTGGTAACTGTTGTGGGGATGTTTGTAAGCATCCTTTCTGTGATGGAATATTTTCTTATAATAGGAATGGGTCTATGGTAGATATAATTATGTGATAAAACTTGAAATCAGTTAAAGCAGGAGAAAATTTATACTTGGGTCTCATGTTCTAGTGAAATCCCCTAATACAGTGCAATTACTGGAATGCATTTGTGGAATGATATTAATTTAAGACAATATTTTTTTTTTCATTTTTATAGGTGGGTGGTGGGTTAACTACTCCAGTGTGACATGTCAGGTTGTCTAAAATACTGTTTGAAGTTCACAAGTTGGGGTCTCAGCCTGCAAGAATGGAGAGGAAGAGACTTTGTGTGTGTTAATGGCATCTGATAACAACAATAGGACTCTGTCTAATAACAGTTGTGAGTAGATGGAAATATTGCTTGAAAAGTACTAATAAATAGTTCTACTGATATTGTGAATTAGATGACCAGTGTCAGATGAAATAAACTGTGTATGGTAAATTTGTTTCTGAAGGCTGCTGCCTGGCACAGATGGATGAAGATGCAATGCTAACCCAGATGACCGAACATCAATGAGGTGCTGGGACATTGGAAGAGATGGCCAAGTGAGATGGGATCAAGCAGTTGATACTGGCCTGTGCATCTTGGGAAAGGAAGCAGCCTAGTTTTCTACATGCTTAACACCTAATAGCAGCTAGATGTGAGAGCAGATAGCCTAAAGAATGGAGATGAAACCTTCCCAGCTAGGAGCAGGCATGCTGTAACCAATGGGATATACACATGCAAGGAAGTGTGAATGGAGCAACAAGTCCAGCACTGCGGGTCTCCCACTTGTGGGGATAATGAGCTTAAGGAAAACACATGCAAGAAAGAGAAACATTAAAAACACACTTCCTAGAATGTATGACTGATGCAATCAGAATGTATGAGTGATGCAATCAGAATGTATGAGTGATGCAATCAGAATGTATGAGTGATGCAATCAGAATGTATGAGTGATGCAATCAGAATGTATGACTGATGCAATCAAGCCTGAAGAGAGACAAACGTGAGAAACACGTGAGAGAGCCCAAGCAAATGTGGCCTTCCTACAGGATGTTAAGTTACTGGGATGACCGACAGGTTATCAGAGTAATGGGCGTATAGTGGCAGGGTATTGCTATGAACAGGTAACCATACTGGTGAAAGGTTCCCTGTGGTGGCATGTTGACATGTGATTTTCACCTAGACAGATAGATGCATAGTGGCCAGGTTTGGTTCCCCTCAGAATTCTCTTGGCATTCTGTTATGGTCTTAACGTAGATAATCTGGTATTATTGAAGGAGTGGTTCAAATGCATTCAATAGGTTAATGAGGCCAGGGGGTGAAGCTAGTGCAATGATTTTATAGTAGTCTTCAGCACCACAGTACATGAAGACCTGGATAAGAGCATGGAATCCAGTGAGGTACACAAAAGACGGCACCAGCATTAAGGCCTTGGCTACAAGCCTTATAGCTGGTTGCAGCACAGAAAGTAGTGTATTTTAATTAGCTAGAGTTCAGTTATATTGTCCCAAGAAGTAGAACATGGGATCCTGATACCATGGGAGCTGGTCACTCATGTAAATAAATGAGAACTAAGAAAATAACTGCAGTTAGACAAAGAACTTTAGGGTGTAGTTCTCCATGGATGGTTTCTGCCCTGTGGATGACCAATCCTTTATTGGGGCAGGATCAGTCATGATTGGGGAAGGTTCATGTATGGTTCTGGTCCTGTTTCCAATCTTGCCAGTGAGGAATAAGGATACAGGACTGGTCCGTACTGGAACACGCTGAAGTGCTGCATCAGAGGCAAACATCAAAAACATGGTGGGAATGCAGGAGGGACTCTGGAATGACAGAGCTGCTCAACAGGAATACCAAAGAAAAGTTCTTCAGGCAAAATAACAGGGATGCAAGCAACCAAGGATGGGGTACAAGCTGTAGTGTGATGGGGTACAAGCTGTAGTGTGATGGGGTGCAAGCTGCAGTGTGATGGGGTACAAGCTGTAGTGTGATGGGGTACAAGCTGTAGTGTGATGGGGTGCAAGCTGCAGTGTGATGGGGTACAAGCTGTAGTGTGATGGGGTACAAGCTGTAGTGTGATGGGGTGCAAGCTGCAGTGTGATGGGGTACAAGCTGTAGTGTGATGGGGTGCAAGCTGTAGTGTGATGGGGTACAAGCTGTAGTGTGATGGGGTACAAGCTGCAGTGTGATGGGGTACAAGCTGTAGTGTGATGGGGTGCAAGCTGTAGTGTGATGGGGTACAAGCTGTAGTGTGATGGGGTACAAGCTGTAGTGTGATGGGGTGCAAGCTGTAGTGTGATGGGGTACAAGCTGTAGTGTGATGGGGTGCAAGCTGTAGTGTGATGGGGTACAAGCTGTAGTGTGATGGGGTACAAGCTGTAGTGTGATGGGGTACAAGCTGTAGTGTGGGATTTTCAGAGGGAGGTGAGTAGTACTGTTTTCTCAAAGGTAGCCATGGTTAGAACAAAGATAAAATAATGTTACCGAGGTACGCTAAAAGGAGATGATGCCTGAAGACAATGCCGGTGAACCGATGTGTTCAGTTAATTATTGCTAGTAGGAGGCACTCCACTAACCTGGGGGTATACAGAGCCATATTTTGGCCTTTTTTTGTACATCATTACCATTTGCAGTTCTCTGGAAGGGGTGACTGAGGCCTATACAGCTATATTTACAGATTCTTCCATGACTACTTGAGTATGATCTGGAGTAGTCGAAAAGCTCTGTAATTCAAGGGGAGTTATTTTGTGCTTTCAGATCACGGAGGGTAGGTAAAACCCCAGGGAGTGATGTCCAACTTTTATATGCTGGCAGGTCATCCCATTCCTCTTTTGCAAAGCACATTAGCAAACATTAAAAAATAACAATAAAAATAACATTAGCACATTGTGCAAGACTCCCTTCCAGGTCCTTGACAAAGGCTATTATACTAGTATCCCCCAAGCCAGAGACAGCCATGAATAAGCTAAATAATTTTAGGAGCACCTCACTTATAGACTCACCTATGAAGGTTAGAGCCAAAATACTGTCTGAATCATACCTCTCAACTGTCCTGATTTTCGCAGAATGTCCAGATTTTTGCTTCATATTTTTGGTCTGTCCCCTCATAAAATTTGTGATTTTCTGGCAAATCACTGAGATGATCCAAGGATTAAACTCATTAAATAATGACAAACATAGTTTCAGACTTGAAATCCTTCAGAAAATATATGTTAAAACAAACCTGTTACTCTAGCAACTTTCTAAATTTATAAGAGCAATATTTAATATATGTCCCTATTTTTGGGCCTTTGTCACCCCATTTTGATGGTCCTTGTCAAGATTTCTTGCACTAAGAGGTTGAAAGGTATGTGTTCATAGGTGTGTACTAGGCTAATGGCCCTGGAACCTTTAATAGCCTAGCCCATATTAGTGCCCTGGCATCGTGCCACCCAGCATTTGTTCCCAGTGCCTCTACCAATTAGAGCCACTGCAGTGATCCCCAGGGTGAACTTTCTATTTCCCATCCACTCATCAAGATTCCTCTTGAAGAAAGCCAATGAGGTGCTCTGCTTGACATGTATGGGAAGTCTATTCCAGAGCATGGGCAGTCTCTGGGTTATGAACCTGTCCCTCCAGCATGTTCTGTTGATTGTGGTAATGAGGTTGTGGTCTCTGGAGCATGTGGTGCAGAGGGATTATGTTTTCTTTAGATGTAGCATTTCTAACAGAGCTGGGTCAGACATGGCTTTGTAAGTCAAGCAGAGATCGCCACTTAGTAGACAATATGAGACGGGGAATAGCTGGAGTTTTTTTTTAGTCTGTCCATGTTCTTTAAGCTTGTATCATGAGTACAAGCTCGGTTTCAGAAAGGGCACCAGAGAGTGGATCATTGGTGGCTAATGTGCTATTTAGTGTAGGCAGCCAGGGATGTACCCTGTGTAGTGACAGAAAGGGCACCAGAGAGTGGATCATTGGTGGATAATGTGCGATTTAGTGTAGGCAGCCAGGGGTGTACCCTCTGTAGTCACAGTTTTATTAGCAGACATTAAGAAAGCTACTGATACCCTGGAGTGGGAATTTCTTGTCTAATGACCTTTAGAAAAAGCACCAGCAGAAATTCAAGGATAACTTCACCTAACTTTTATCTAATGCTGCCACAAACTAACACACAAAATATCCACACACATGGACAACATACACTTACCTAATCCTATCTTGAACTTAGGAAACTGATAATGACCAAAAGACAATAGAACAAGTTATCAGCTTCCTATGATTTCACTCTAAAGCAAAACACATACATACCCACCTTAATGACACTGAAGTCAAAACTAAACAAAAGCATTATTTATTTGGAAAGTTTCAACCCCATACCCTTAAATTATATAACAATACCACTTGATTGTACCTGCCACTGATAAAACCTGCCATACAGCACATTGACACTATGTACTCGACAAACTGCATGGCAGCCGTATACAACATATATATATATATATAGATAGATAGATAGATAGATATATATATAGATATATATATAGATATATATATAGATATATATAATTTTTTGGGTGTGTGTTGTGTTTGTATGTATTTAAATATGCACAAATCAGTAGTGATCATCGACCGGACATTCTATGCATAATTTGGTGGTGGCATTGCAATGAGATTATAAGGTTTTAGCTAGGATTCAGATATTGCTCAAATGTCAGATTTATGCACATCTCAAATATACTAAATTTCAGTTGTATATTTTATGCTTCTGGCACGGAGGCTAATAATCTATACCTTTCTGGGTTTTGCTGGGGTTCAGGATTTAGTTGGATAACAACTAAAAGTAGTATGTTTGCTGTAAGGAATGTTCTAGGGTTTGGCATTTTATGTTCATAGCTTATATTAAGGTTGTACAAGCAAATTAGCTTATCCTGAGTCTTAAAGACAAGGACAAAGGGTTTGCTGTACCAAGACAGAATGTGTATGTAGTGGAGTTATGGCTGTTCTAGGTACAGTTGTACTCTGTGATAAGCAATAAGGTATTTTCTGGTAGCAGTTGTTATTTAGGGAAACACTATGAGATGTGTTATGGTAATTGTAAATCACACTAAATATAAATTACATGGTAAACACATAGCTAAATTAACTAATTATTTTAACCGATGCCATTATGCAAAATAAATACACATGTATCTCATGATAAAATTCCTTTTTTTGTCTTTATCGATGATCCCTTTAGTAATAAACATAATTCTGTGCATACTTAATGCAAAAATGCAAGTGCAAAGAGTGTTATGTACCACTATGTTGTCTCATAAACCTTTTGTATTCAGTTCTAAGTACACTTTTGCCCAGCAGAGGGCAATCCTGCAACAAATATCACAACCATTTGCTATCTAGCTTGTTACTACCCGCTCAGACTTCATTCTCTTGGAAATTGTGCACGATTGTTATATAAAATTCAACCAGAACAGATACAATTGTATGTTTGTGCATGTTATACGTGCATGTGCATTTGTGTGTGTTAAACAGTAGTGGTACCACCTGCAATTACTTTTCATGAGACAGCATATAGTTAGTGTTTTAAACAATATTATAAGGTCAATTTGCTTTCTAATAAGCATACTAAAAACGGTTAGTTTAGATTCCATAGAGAATGTTTTATAATATGTTCAAGCTGTAGGAAAAATGAGACCCTTCATTTTGTATAAACCACCACATTTTGAAAGGTTTTACCAGCAAAGGCCCTACCTTGGTCCAGATAACTCAAAATCAACAAACAGGAAGGGCTTCTACTCCCTGAATTACCAGGTGCTCCTCAATATGGCATAAACAACCGAGTACAAATGGACATAAAGGCAGGCCCTGCCATACAAGTCACATCATCAACAGAAGGGCAAGGTGGAGAGTGAAGGAAGGAATATACTGTAGGAGACCCAAAGCTGAGGCAGAGGCAGTTGCAGCACACTGCAGCACCTGGCAAAGAGGTGGCATCTGGCCCACTACTATGGGCCACGGTACAGGCAACACACAGTAAAATTATGCATGTGTTATCATACCCACATTATATAATGTAGTATTTGAACTGGCCAGACTGTGTATTACATATCACCCATACCTACACAGGTTATGAACTGGGCAGGGCAAAGCCATTGACATTTGCACAGATGTACTATAAAGTGGAGTGAATTCATGAGAGGTTAACGCAGTAGGCCTGTACCTGGGAGGCTGTGGGAAGTCATTAATCATATTCTACAGTGCTGCGGTTCGGATGCCACAACAAAGCCATTGATGGTGCCGGCTGTACTGACTTGCAGAGCTGGGTTTGGAACTGTTTCGTGACTGAGAAGGAGTAGAATTCTAGGCCATGTAGCTGCATCCTGATGAGGCACGTCATGTATTGAACCTGGTGAGCGATTCACCTACTAAAGCAGACAACACTCACGACCACGACGTGCGGCAGGCCGTGTGCCAGAAAACGACATTGTCTCACCAAAAAGTTCTTACTCCTTTGAATTAAGGAACCAAAAAAAAAGAAAGATCTTCCAATTTCCAATCAGTAGGTTTTTCTTTCGGAAAAAATGTAGAAAACTGCTTGCTACAAAGGTAACGTGCAGCTTTCCATGTTCATTCTGAATATCACACAGAGTGCTAAAGCTCTTCAGCAGTGTCTGTAGATGCATTATCGTCACTCAAAGTGAACACCAACATTTCAGTACCACCTGTCAGTGTTTACCCATCATTCCCCTTGACACCTTGCACCACAGGTACTATGCATGTCAGATGTTGTGTGATGTGAGAACACAGGTCGAACCTGTGTGAGACACTCAAATATAGGATGCCTTTCATGTTCTAGCAAGACCATGTGTTCAGCCAGTACCTCCATAGGGCTCTGGAATCGAGAATGTAGTTGAACCACACCCACCTTGTTGCAGACATCACCACTATATCATCAGAACATGCCACGTACATGTCAACATCATGGTCAAACACTACATCAAACCATGCCACGTACATGTCAATGTCATGGTCAAACAGGTGCCCTGCAGATGTCAAAACTATATTATCCTGCTGTGCTGGATCCCCCACCAGCCTCCACACAGACAGGCACTCATGTGCCACATGAGCATGATGGGGCCCAATTAGACATACAATAAGGGTGTGATGAGGCCCAATTAAACATACAAAAAGGGTGTGATGGGGCCCAATTAAACATACAATAAGGGTGTGAAGGGGCCCAATTAAACATATAATAATGCGCACACCTCACTTACTGACAACAACCATAGTGTTTGTAGTTGTAGAGGAGCTACTTTACCAAGTGTTACTCCTTCCTTAACCCTGTAATACTCCTCATCCACAGAGCTTTACCTACATCTTAGTCCTGTTTTACTATCCAAGTCTTAATGTGCCTATATTAACCAAGGGCTTTACTTGTTATGTTTGTATTTATTATTCATTTTCTTCTGCTGTCATTAGTGTTTTGTTATAAAACAGTATTTTAATAAACATAAATGAAGCTTTAAGTTCAATTCTCCTATATATCTTGGTTTGCCATATGTTTATAAGCAGCCTTAGTTAAGACAATGATGGAGCTTTATATATTGTTATATTGTGCTAACAGCAAGCAGATAGTATAGTGGTTAAGAAAACCAAGCTAGATAGCTGCAGAGCCTGTGACTCACTTCTGTGTGCAATTTGTCATCCATTAGCACTAGTCACAGACATTCCATTCGGTATGTTGCATGTGACCTCTGTGTTCATGCATAATGCACATGTACAGGCACTGTGCCATACAGCAATGCTACAGTATATGACATGTGATTCGTAAACACGCATGTGTAGATATGCGGATAACATTTTGCTCATCAGATGGACCTAATGACCAGCCAAAGCTGCATTTGGGAGTGTTGAAACAGGACCTTCATATTCTTCTTGCACAAGGATTTCAAGAGCATGTGTTGAGCCACTTGTGAAGACCATTTCCAGAAGAAAGCATTGTTGAGTGGTATACTGATCAACGCTACTGGGATCACCCATTCTAAGGAACAGTGTTATTGAACCAATGACCTGAGGCAGTGCCATTATAACTTGCTCTGTTAGTGTGAGGCTGTAGTTCAGAAATTAGGTCACTAGTGCCCAGCAGGACTGGATCTGGAGGTGACTCAAGAGAGGTTACTTGGTGCCCTCTGTGTCTGCTTCTTGGGGGGGGTGAAGCATCCCATCCTGAAGGTGGCCCATAATCTCCAGCTCTATCCCAGCATGAGAAGGATCCTCTCCTGAAGGTGGCTCAGAGTCATCACTGCCATCATCAATCATCATCACCCCCCCCCTTTTCCCATTTTCTGCATGGGGCCATGATGTCTTGTTAACTGTCACAATCTCTCTTGATTGAATGCCACATTCCTGCCTTCTTTGACACTCATGTCCGAGTGTCACAGGTCTTCTCTCACACAATCCAGCCACCTCTTTGCTGGATGCTCTTGTTTCCTCTTGCCTTCTTCCTGTCTGTCCCAAATCATCTTCATCAGATTGTCATCATCTTTTCTGCACGTGTCCAAACCACTAAAATCTGTGTTCTCTCATTTTTTCTGCAACTGGAGCTACTTTGGCTTCTGCTCTTTTGTCCTCATTTCTTCATCTGTCTCACAGTGTGCATACTACCACCCATCTCAGGCACTTCATTTCCATCACCTCTAGCTTCCTCATCTGCTCTGCCTTTAATGCCCAGGTTTCTGTACCAAAGTAGTACTGGTTGCACCACTGTTTTGTATACTTCCGTTTTCAGCTTCTTTGGCATTCTTCTGTCATACACTATACGTGGCACTCTGTGCCAGTTGGCTGCAGCCCCTCTGATTCAAACCTTGATCGCCTCATTCACACTTCCCTTCTCCTCAACCACCCCTCCCAGATACTTGAAGCTGTTAACCTGTTCCACTGTCTTCCCTTCTATCTCTATTCTCAGCTTCTTCTGATTTTCCCAGTTTGCTGCCATCACCACCGTCTTATCTATATCCATTTTCATGTACCTTCAGTTTTGCATTCCCATCTTTCTTGGGGTGCTGGAGCCCTGATTAATTCCATGAACTGCTAAAACTTTCTCTCCAGTCAACTTTTCAGTCTGGTCTCTGTTGACCTTAGAGCCTTCACTGACCATTGCTGCAGCTGATTTTGATAACCAGTGGTTTATGCTGTGGGCAGACCATTTCACTGGGGATGAGTTTGTAATCACTGATTCTACCCCAGTTCCCTTTCCTTACTAGGAGGAAGTCTACTTGGGTTACATGTTGGCACCTCTTGTATGTGATCTTGTAACGGTCTATCTTTCTAAACTATGTGTTGGCTACTATCAAGCCATTTGCCAGCCAGAAGTCTAGAATGGAGTCTCCCTCTTTATTCCCGTTGCCCCGCCCATGTGGACCCAGGCAGTCCTCATATCCAGTTCTGTCTGTCCCGGTATGTGCATTCAGATCACCCGTTATCAACACCACTTCATGTTGCCCTGCTTTACATTCAGATCACCCGTTATCAACACCACTTCATGTTGCCCTGCTTTACATTCAGATCACCCGTTATCAACACCACTTCATGTTGCCCTGCTTTACATTCAGATCACCCGTTATCAACACCACTTCATGTTGCCCTGCTTTATCTAGTAGGTCCTGCAGATGCTGTCTGAATGCAGACTTCTCCTTGCTATTACAGCCTTGCTGTGGGCAAAGCACAATATTCACAATCTCAGCCTATCATTAGGCTGGAGTCTGCTTGTCACAAGTATGTTACTAAGTCTGAGGATATCCCCTCCTTCCTTCTGAAGCCTCTCTCTCACCACAATGCCCACACCAGTTCTAGCCTGTCATCATCCTGAGTAGTAGACTCTGCATCCCAATACAAGCGGCTTTACTGCACTGCCCTCCCATCTCGTCTCTTGGATACATAGGATCCAGCCTTCTCCTTACCATCATGTCATCCACTTCCAAGCGCCTCCTTGTCAGTGAACCTATATATATCTATATCTATAAATATATATTCCAGTGTATACATAGGTGTATTATTTCTGATCAAGCAATCACAACATTGACATCTGTTTGGTCAACACCATTTAGTGTGCAAGATGAACAGTCTTTGGGTAGGGGAATACCCCTTTCTCCGGGAACAATGGAATCTTGGAATTAGTATATATAATTAGTGGTGGGTGGATGCAGGGGGGGCATACAAAAGCACCTATTGGTTTAGCCCACTCCAGAGTCATCTTCAGAGCATGCACAGAACGTGTTTATGTTTGATGGTTCACTGTTTGTACACTGACATCCCAAACATCAACCTTAAGATTGTTCAATCACTATCTAAATATATATATATATATATGTATATGTATATGTATATAGGGTAGACAAGTGGTGATGGGAAGGGTTGGACAATAAACAAGGAATGAGGAATGACCAATAAGAGGAAAAACACAAATACGGGTCCTGATATGGTTGGATGCTAGACTGGCCCATGAGGTAACAAATCCAAGCATCACTGTCCTGAATGGCTGATGTTTGGGGCTTAATAATCCCCTGCTGGCCTGAAGGCTGGAGTCTGCTGTCAAATGGCCACAATCAGCACCAGAAGGCAATCCACATGGCTCACGCAGGTCCAACTGCAGGTGCATCTCACTTGTCACCAACCTGTCCAGCAGACACTGGGAAACCAGGACAGAACTTTTTGCACCGCTGCCAAAAGGCAGGCCTTCACCCCCCCCCCCCATCTGAGATGTGGCTAGGGGGGAGCACCAGATACCCTCCAGGAAAGGAAACCACACCCCCCTGCTGACAGGCAGCCTTTAAAGCCAGTGCAGACCTAGTGCAAGATGCTTCAGCTGGTGCAGACCAAGGCAGGTGTGGTCACACCTCTTCCACTAGAACTGAACCTGAAAAATGATAATACAATGAGAAATTATTACACACACAGAAACGGTAGTACCACAACTGCAGTTATACAGTGGACTTTCCATAAACATACACGTTCTGCTATGGGGAGAGTTACTCCTGGATTCTGTGTCGTCTAATAGGATTAAAGGAGGTTAACAATATATTGGCCTTGAGGCCCCTATAAGCCTAGCCAAGGGTTTAACCCATGTTTGGACAAATCAGCACCCAATGCCCCTGCCCAGCAGGGACACTGGTGAAATCCCAGGGGTATAGTTTTTGTTTCCCTTCTAGTTATCCAGGTTGCACTTAAAAAGAGGTAAAGAGGTACTCTGCTTGATGTAGAGAGGGAGTCTGTTCCATAGATAGGGGAATCTCTGGGACACAAATCTGTCTCACCAACAAGTCTAACCGTTTAATTCCTGCCTCTCCACTACTGCAAAATAAAATGCCTTCCTATATAGATATGTGAAAGAGGTAACTTATCAGAATAAACTAGTACTTGAAAAAAAATTTAAAAATGTATACAGTACGTCTCTGGCTGTCCCTCCCTAACCTCTTCCTCCTTTTCTCAAAGCTGGTCAGGGTGAGGCTGCCTCAGGTCACTGTAGTGATACCAGAACTGTAGACCAGAATGATTAGTGCCAATGGCATCACTCCCCATACTGGCAAGCTCCACCATAACCGCCGCCTTCCATACGAACCCATATTGCACCTAGCAGGTAGTCTTGGAAGTCCCTGTGCTGGAATTACAAGAACGTCTTGTTCTCCATGGCATTCGGTGATGTGGGTCTGCATTCACAGCACCTGCAGTAGCCACTTAGGTCATCTCAAGGATCCATGAGGTAGTCCCATGTGCATGGGCATGCATTGTAGATCATGTAGTGCGGCACTACTACAGCTGCGTAATATAGCACCATGGCACTATTGGCATCCACATGAATAAGCATACTGTTCATTACTCACGTGTGCTGAACCTAACTTTGCCACAACCCAAACCCTCCTCCATTACCTTAGGAAAAACCTTTTCCCTAACAGTACCACTAAACAAGATACACACAGACTTCATATACCCCATCACAAGTGCAAGTGTGCACAGGCACATGCACACAAACACACACACACACACACACACACACACACACACACACACACACACACACACACACACGTACATGTATAAACACACAGAGTTTGTGTAAATAATGACAAATAGTGTATATAGAACTTTTATAGTGATTTGTGAAAGAGCATTGCTGCTTAAACATGTAATGTTCTGTTACCTTAGTCGAACATTTCTTTTAGAACCAAGAGAAACTGCTGTATTAGTAAGAGCAGGTTTACTTAACAACACAATTAAAGGTGTATAAAGAAAGGACTGAGGAAAGCCCCTATACAGAGCTGTCTGTCCAACTTGGAGGAGGGTTTTGTACTGGAGCAGTATCAATGCTAGACATAACAAATGAAATAAAAGGAGATAACAGGAAGAGATGGAAATTTGTCCTGTCACAAAAGTTCGGACAGATAACTGAAAGGCTCAGGGAGGGATATATTGAGATAGACTGTGACCCAGCTGGGACTGTGTAATTGTATCTGCTGTGACCTTTTGTTGAGCCTTAAGACTTTTTGTTTTGAAATGAACCACATTGTTTTTGTAAAGAATGGTCTATCTATTCTTTTAATGTTTCACACTGATGGAGTTTACAGTAAGCATTTTGACTGTTTTTTTAATAGAAAATAAAACCACTGTGCTACAACCATGAAATGTTGATTACTAAATGCTTACTAAACACTTTTATCCTCAATAATAGTCTTCATCAGATAAAATTCACAAGGATGAAACCCAGAAGTTAAATAACTGGAATCATTTGATAGTTTTTCTTTAATTAAAAGAGCATAAAATAATTAATTAAATAGCCCAGTTATGTAACATTTCTTATCCTCTGCTCCCATCTATTGGCTTTTACTATAACTATATATAAATATCAAGGAAGACAGTTGTAATAAAAAGTAGAGCAATCCATATCATCTCCAACATTTCAAGGATTTTAATTTTACTATTAACAAGACTTAAGTACTCATTCAAAACAGGTTTCGGACAGTTAGTGCAGAGATCAAAGAGCTGTTAACAAGCTGATTCCTATGATCCAAGGTTTGAATGCTTCAGCCTCCACTGCCCAACTGTCCAACTCTGAGCAGGTCACTGGACCATAGAGTGGTCCTGGGATAAGCCTGAAGAAGATCCATGGAGATGAGTGCACTACCCCCAGTTAACAAGTACAAATAAATAAATAAATGGATAGCACCATCCAAGTCTGAAGATCCATGGAGATGAGTGCACTACCCCAGTTAACAAATACAAATAAATAATATAATATAAATGGCACCATCCAAATTCATAAGTGTAATCTCACCACTAAATGTTGCACTTTTCCCCTGGAAACTACTACAATAATACACCACTAACAGCAGGCTCAGTGGTCAGGGATTTGTGGAAAGCACATAGACAGTAACCTGGTCTTTAACCATCAGGTGTCTACGGTAGTAAGGAAGTCATCTTATGTTGTGCAACTTATAAACAATGGTATGACATTTAGATCCAAGGATGGCATTGTTCAGCTGTACTTGGCCCTCATCAGACTAATCAGAGTAAAATGCACCCCTCAATATGTACCAGACCAGGCATATGCAACAGGAGCATCCACAGGTTCTTCACAAGAAGAATACAGGACATAAACAACACTCCCTATGCAGACCATCTGAAAGTCCTATCCCTGTACTTGGTCTTCTACAGACTGCTGAGAGACAAGCTATGTCCGGCCTTCAAAGTATCTCCTTATCCAAGTCTGAAGGACCTGCTGCATGTACGCAAAACAAAAAGCATCAGAATTTCATGATCTAGGAACCTAAACCTCATCTGCACCATAAACAGGGCATGCTGGAGATCCAGGTATGTGTCTCAGAGACTACCACCTCTCTGGAATAAGCTTCCCATTTGGGTAAGAGTTCCTCCACATCCCAATTAAAGCATAACTTGGAACAGTGGATGGAGAATCAGAAGTTTATGCCTGGTTTGGCACCTATATCTCTAGCAGACAAAGGCAGCCTGCAAATGCTTGACCACCCATGCCCAAGCCTACATATTCTCCTTAAAATAAACCTAGAATGTCAGAACTTCAGATACATCTGGGAAGCATGGATAAGCCTAAACACCCCCCCGCCCAGAGGTTGGTAGCCTAGTAATCACCTATGAACCTATCAAATACAATTTGGGTTGATACTGTAATTCTTTTTCTAGCTGTTTAAATCACCTTCTCTGATGTCCAACAAGACACGAACCAAAGTATGAAATGCCAACTTTGTGAAATTCAGATATGTAATGTTGTGTTTGGATGAAGCACTGGTTTTGTTTTATTTTTGTTCTGTTTTTACGACATATACGAGTTGTATGTAATGTTGTGTTTGGATGAAGCACTGGCTTTGTTTTATTTTTGTTCTGTTTTGAAATTCAGATATGTAATGTTGTGTTTGGATGAAGCACTGGCTTTGTTTTATTTTTGTTCTGTTTTTACGACATATACGAGTTGATATATCCTTGCTGAACAGACAGCAATGTACAGTATTCCAATAGCATTACAGTTTCCAGGTGGTCGTTCGACTTGCCTATATGGTACAAATATACATTACAACTGTTGCAGATACATCTGCACATAAAAAATCCATTGCAGGAATAAGATCCATTTGTTTTATTGGTTGCCAAGGCTTTTAATAAAGGAGGCTTGCTTTCAGCAAGAATATATAAAAAATGACCTTATGTAAATCTGCAGTGTCTCATCCCAACCTCACTGACTTAATTTATCTGCAGTGTGTCCATCCAACCACACTGTCCTCATATAAATCTGCAGGTTTGTCCCTCCAATCTCACTGACAATGTAAATTTTCAGGGTGTCCCTCCAACCAGATACACTTTCTTTGAACCCAATATGCATGGTCATGTTGACGCAAATAAGACATGGCCCCTGAACACTGCTAAAACATTTTTGTCCTGAGAAGTTTAACCACTGGGATCTCACCTGTGTCCCTGCTGGACAGGGGAAACAGGTGCTGACTTTGAGGGAACATGGGCCAAATTCTTGGCTAGGCTTATAAGGGCCTCTGGACCAATAGCCTAGTATCATCCTATGAACCCTGACCCTCTAAATGGGGTTCAATTGAACTTTGGTGTAGTGAGAAGGAGATGGTGGCTGTTTGCTGAGGGTAGATAAATGAGAACTTTTACAGATGTGGCAGGAAGTCGCACAATCTCACTACTGATTTTCTTGACATTTTATAGGTTCATAGATTCATAGGAGGTTAAGCTGCTAATGGCCGTAGGGCCTTTAGAAGCCTAGCCACGTTATACTCATGTTCCCTAATTGGCCTTGGTCATTTGATGGGAGAGAGCACTGTACTTGGACAAATGCAGATCCACTTTTCCTACCATTTGTGGATGAAGAGAACACACTTTCTACTTCACAGAAGTTTTAAGAGCATTTACCAGCCTGATGCTGTTGAGATACACAGAATGTGAGCTGTACATAATATGTAGGACTATAACTGGTAATCTGAATCTTGCAGATTTTTATACTGACATCAGGTCTTTCCACTGAAAATGTGAACCTTGCACTACCTATTGAAGGATAAAAAAAAAATAACTTCACAGGAACTGTAATCCTACCTGGTTCAACATTTCTGCTTTTTTCCCCCTCTTGATGCCACCATGAGATGGCAACAGTGTAACATTTTCTCTAAATTCATTCACAGTTTGCTTCACAAATACTTAGCTTCCAGGACCAAAAATGAATCCTTTTGATTTCACTTAGAAGTTTGTGCATCACTAGAATGGCTGGTGTGTGACTCTGAAGGCAGGCAGCTACAGTGACACGTTGACATCCCTGCACTAGCCCAGTAATCAAGGAGCCTCAATTCTCATCACTGGCAACAGTGGTGGACATACACAATGGGAGGATGACAAATACACACAAAGTGCTATTTGCCTCAAGAGCACACAGAGATCACAGTCAGTCTGGGGCTGATTTCTCCCCCTTTCTCCAGATCCCTAATAAGACTCCCCACTGGCACAGCCATAGGGTTAAGATCTCAGCTGAGGGGCCAAGCCAAGACCTCCAGCACCCTCTCTGTCTAACCAGTGCTTCATGTCCCTGCCGAAGTAGTACACACACCACACACACACACACACACACACACACACACACACACACACACACCTGGGGAAGGCTGGCACAGGTTTACTAGCTATGCCCCCTTCTGCCCAGACTATAAAGGTAGTTTCCACTGCCTCCAGCCCCTATGTATCAGCTACTATAAAGCCCTTATCCTACTGTGTAATGTTACTATTAATCCAAATGGTAGTTTGACCAAGAGACAAGGCTTTTAGGAATGGCCTGTACAGTGTCACCAAATACATATGCAAGTACTTTAAGAGCTTAAATATGACTCACAAATATCAGCCACAAGGATAAGTTTGAATATATTTAATAATAAATAAAAAAACAAACAATACTCAGTAACTCAACACAGTAACTTTAGAGCTCAAAACCACAGGAAATAGTTTAAAACATTACGGGACAGTCTCAAATACAGGAAACATCTAAACTAATCTTTACTATATTCCTATCTATATCTAAGAGATGTACTATGCTCTAAATCTTACCTATAGCAAGGCAAGTGCAGATGATGATGATGGTGGTGATGAGTGGATGTTCTTGCTAGGTCCAAGACAAAATACAAAATGCACAGTCTCTCTCAGAGTTCCTAAATTAATATCAAGTATTACCGCTGGGTTAGGCTGGATGACATCAGTTCCCAGGCTAAAACAGAAACTAACAGAATTTAACATCTCTGTGTTAAAAATACACATCTCTCAGATGTTTGTACATCTTGAAAGTTGTAAAACAATAAAACACTTTTTACATGTTAAACCAAGTAATTACTTCTCTTTCAAGACAATACAAAAACGTCTAGCTCTAGACATTGTGTCTGCTACACTGAAACTGAGAGAACATCTCTTGTTTATAGGCCAGCTATAAAGTAACTTGACCTCAACTATTCTTAAGTTTTGCAAGTTAATCTTTCATGTTCCAGCAGGGAATGCTGTGGTTACATTTTTGAAGCTCAGTACATAACAGACAGTTCTGTATAAATCACATCAATATTCACAAATGACCTATAATTATTTACAAAATTCCAGATAGCTGGGCTGGCAGCATGACAGGCATACAACCACAGCCAATGGCTGGACATTGGTCTGTGCATCACTAGAATGGCAGGTGTGTGACTCTGAAGGCAGGTAGCTACAGTGGCACATAGCTGCAGCCAATGACTGGCCACTGGCATAGCTAAGCAAAGCAGCAAACAGGAAAAACAATGTGACATGAAGAGCATAGGGGGTATATGCACTGCACAGTGGCAACACCGCTCAGCATATAAATGAAGAGGAAATGGACTAGATAGGGGTATGAGAGAGAAGAATAACAAGTAGAGGTAAACACAGAAGGGTGGGGGAGGATTGATCCTCTTTTGTAAAAGGGTACCATAAAACATTAATGGTGGGGGAGGATGGATCCTGTTTTGTACAAGTCATTAATGTTGTGGAGGGTTTTTTGTGGGAATTATAGATCCCCTTTTATAATTTCCACAAAAAAAGGCTAGGAGGGGCAGCTACTGAGGGATGTCTGAGGATGGAATAGAGAGAAAAGGGCAGGTAGTACACACAGACTAACCAGCACAGAACAAAGTCTGCTATCTCCAGTAATTCAATTCGGTCGTAATTAATCCTGCCCATAAAAAAACTCCATTTGTCTTTTCCACTTTCCTTCAAAAATCCTCTTATTTTTTTCAAACCTGGATATTCCCTTTCAATTTTTCCTCAATTTTCACTTAAACTTTCCTCATATTAGCCACAATGCTTTATGATCTGAAAAGGTCAGTCATGGTCACTCCCCTCCCATAACCTACAGTTCTTTTATTTATGCTTTGTTGACCAAGTTAGCCTACTAGGCCAGTGGCTTCTTTTCAGGGGATAACCAAGATGGTATTCATACTTTACCAAGGTAAATTTGGCCAAGCACTAAGGAAATTCCCCACTTCCCCTACTCTTTTTGATAAATGCTGAGGAAGCTTATACATCTACCTGAACTTCCACCATCTCAGGCAGACAGGACCTTGGTTTAATGTTTTACCTGAAAAACAGCACACTCATGAGGAGAGAACCCTCTTCCCCCTTATGTTGCACTGCAGTGTCAGTACTGGAAAATGAAATCAAGCACCTGGTGTAGGACTAGAACCCACGGTCTTCTGATCTACGACATCAAGTGCTTACATCAGGTAGTCTATACTAGTTTTACACTGTATTCTGTGATATGTAACTTGGTTACCTACTCCATACTGAAAGCTATTTTATTAGGTTTAGCATTTCTTTGACATCAGTCCCCAGATATTTTTCTTCCGGTCTTGATTAAAAAAAAAACAATTAAATCCCGTCATTGAATCATCATCATTTAATGTAAGGCTCAGATGACTCAAAAATGAGATTATGGAGCATAAATCATGACTAGTCTAATGTACATATCAACCATCAGTTGGATTTGCTTTTCCTATTTTAACAGTTATTCGATCTAAAGCATGCATATTCCTGCTTTGGCCCATGTTCCATAGCACTTTACCACTCCACCCATACTGAAATAGTGTTTTGCAATGAAATGTATGTTCAGTCTAAAAAAACATTTCCTGGTTTTATGCTTTCACCCACTCCAAAAGCATTAACCTTTGAAGTTCTGCCTTGATACTAACATTAGCAGACAGAAGTTTCAAAGACCACATATACAACTTTCAGCCACCATGACCTTTCCCTTGTCTGGTTTCTCCTTGCTTTGGTAAGTTTTTTTTACTTATACTTTTCACTGTTTCAGATTCTGACTTCTCTTTTGATCCAACTCCCCTTCTTGCACCACTTCTTATTTGTCACCTGTTTCTAATGCCTCTGTCATCTTTTTGTCCTTTAGACCCAGACAACATTTTTTTCTTCTCTTCTGTTATACTACCCTCTATGCTTTCACCATCATATAAAGGATTTTATCCTTACATGATCGAGGAATCTGTGACCGCTTGGCCCTCTGTGAGTCTGACCCTCCCTGCTAGTTATGTGCCTCAGCACACTCAAACATAACTGCAATTCCCATCACCCAAGATGGATTCACTAGTCCCTCCCATGTTTAACTATCGGAACATGGCTTAGTGGATAGCCAGAGAGCTGTCATTAGCAGCACATAGAGGTAGGATTTTTTTTTTAATTATGTTGTGGCCTTAACCCCTCCTCTTGCATGGTGACATTGTCATAGCCTGGAAGGTCAATGAGGCTTGACCAAGGAAGGATCCCCACTCCAGGGCTGGAGCAGACACACCTCCAGACCAGTCCACAATGCAATCCATCAGTGTCCTGCAGTGTGAGACAAATGCTGTACTACACATGATCTTCCTTTCCTCTATATGAGCCCCGCCCTCCTTGAATGGGGACACCCATCCTCCCATTGCCTTGCTTCAAACGCAGAATCCACTAATCAAACTCTGATCACCGGGGTTATAGTCAGGGTTTTTATTCCTCTGCACCACCAGTGAGAGAGAAATCTGTGCTTATTGCATTATTTCCATTTTGATGCATTTCCAGCACAACCTCTTCCTCATGCACGTCACACCCATTTCCCCTCATCCATGAAAAATTCTTTGTTATGTCTACTGCATTTAGTAACGTACCTTAGGATTCAGAAACATGCCTGCTGTGATCACACTGAGGTCACTGCAGAGATGTTAAGTTCTGTAATTTGGCCCAGTGGTAATCATCAATTAAGTGGCTAGAATCTTAAGATCCAAGCTGCTACCAGTTATGAAACCTGTTCATGGAAATGACAGGTACAATCTTTAGAGATTTATTACTGCAGTTCCAGCAGGGTAAATACTCTCCATATCCTGTGTAACACGTGCTGTGGTAAGAGGTTGGGAGGAAGGCCTACACACTTATCCATATAGAGGGTCATCTGTGTATAGTATGAGCTCACATACTGCAGGATGTTTTGTTGTAGGCCTAAGTCTACCTGACGGATGCATGCATGTATTGTCTGATATCACACCTGACTGAGATGGTTGCCCAGATATGGTGAACCACAAACCAGTGGTGAACTTCCCTGGCAGGGAGGTTAATAAAACAATGGGAGGTGGATCCTGTTGTGGGCCCGTCTCCCTGTAGGCCTCTGTCCCCTATGCTGTGTGTACCAGTATGCCAATACACTTTGTTGAAATCCTCTAAATAGTAGCCAGAGCCATTATGTTTAACTATGAGGCCTATGCAGCTACAGATGCAAGAGTAGTTCCACATACAGCCACGTATAACCTCTGTCCTCCTGCAGGTTAATTTGACACTGCTGCACCACTTAGACTGCAAGTCAGATCACTACATACTTCACACCTTCACAAGGATCCCAGCTGTGCATGTAGGTAGTCCCACTAAAATATGTCAAGGGCACATGGGTGTTGCCATCAGGTTAATGTCTATGTACAGACAGCCATTCCTTCAATGGGTCTATATTAGATCATCGAAGTGTTAATACTTCGAATGGTCTAATACTGAAACAAAAACGGTGAACGCTGAAAATAGTGAAGCTGCAGATAACCAAATTCTTTCCCTAGGAAAAAATTTGGTTATCTGTTTCTGTGGCTTCGCTATTTTCAGCTCTGTGGTGGAAAGTTACGGGTTGCGTTCAGGTAACTGTGCGATTGTGTGGATGTTAGGGCACGAGTGAGATGAGTGTGTGATAGTGATAGACTAAGGTTAGGGCGGGGTATGTGAGTTAGGGTTAGGGCACGGGTGAGGAGTGTGCGCGATAGTGACGGACCTTAGGGTTAGGGTTTGGGTTAAGGATAGTGGATAGATAGTACTGTATGTACAGTTTAGTGTAGGGTTAGATGTAGGATTTTAAGTGCATGTGTGTGGCTTGCTGTTTTTTTTTTGTGTGCTTGTGTTTGTGTGTTTCTCAGAACAGTGAATTTTTTCCCAGGGAAAAAATTTTCTGTTCTGAGTTTTCGAAGTTTGTAGATTTCATGGTTAGAGGTTCAAGGTTGTTGTATTCGATGATGTGCAGTTTCGTTGAACTGATATAGACCCCCTTCAACTACCAATAGGTCAAAAAAATTATCAAAACATTTTTTGCAGGGGCTCCCCTGCACCTCTAATGTGGGAGGCAAGTCTCACAAATCCCCCAAAATTATATATACCAATTCCAAGGTCACACAACACTGGAGAAAAGAGAAAACTCCACTGTCGCTGAAATGTGCTTCAGCACAATGTCTCTGATTTATTGGCAGCCAAAGAAACTGCTGTTGATAGACTGACTGCATTCCCTTGCCACGTCAATTATATAGCTGTGCAGGGAATGTCATATATGACTGTACCATTTCTTACAGGCCTATTTTGTGCATAACATCTCTCCTGAAACTCTGAAAGACATTAAGCACAACATAACTAACCCTCCCAAACCTAACCGTAACAAATTTATAAACTTTATACTAGCCTCTCACATGACACCTCTACATGAATATCTTAAACATAAAATTGATTTAGTGTGGTTTTATTTATTTATTTTTATTTATCATTTGTTTACTGGGAAAGTCCGGCTTAGAACTAAGCCAATTTTCAGCAGAGGCCTGGGGAAAAATGCTCCAGATGCATGTCTTTGTGATGTGGGAGGAAACCCAGAGGAAACCCACACGAACACAGGGAGAACATGCAGACTCCGCACAGAAGGCACTGCAGCCGAGAATCAAACCAGAGAACCTCTTGCTATGAGGCGACAATGCTAACGCTGCACCACTGCACTGCTGTTTTAACTTCTTTTTTGTAAAAAAAAAAAAAAAATTCTAAGCTCGTTTCCTGCCTTTCCTTAACTAGTCTACTTCAGATACAGATTTGCTGTATCCAGGACTGTTTGTAAGCTTCTGAGCCCCCCAAGCCTTTTTGCATTGGAGGGAAGCCTTCTAGCTCATCAGTGGGAGAGGTAAGAACAAGGTAGCCTATCTACCACAAGAGGAGTGGTTTCTGGCCAAGAAATTGTAGTTTATTGGCCGTTTGTCCAGTTTTTCCATCTCTTTCAATTTTCTGGTTTAAAAACCCGCATTTTCACTTTTCTCGCCTTTCCTGTAACTAGTCTAGTCCATATACAAATTTGCTGTACCCAGGACTGTTTGTAAGCTTCTGAGCAGTGCCAAAGTCTGCTCTTCAATTTTTCCCTTAGTTCTGCTAGTTCTCTGCTCTCCTGCACTTTTACTAGCTTATTAGTCTAGCACTTCACCAGACTTCTTGTAGCAATTATTGCAGCACACAAAAAGTGTTACCAGCACTAAATGTTCTACAAGAAAACAGCTCCAGTACTTATTATTAATGCCCACCCTTCCAAGCATGTCTAAAGGTCAGTTCCCTGTGCTTTCCTCCTATTAACCTGTGAACTTGGGCATCCTGAAGCAATGTAGCAACTACCTCATATACACTGACAACCCTCTCTTCTTAACTGCCAACACTCAAACTTGCGAGAGATGTACTTGTATATCCAAACTGGAAGCCACGCACTCTCCAGCCAAGACCGGAATAGCTGGTCAAGAGAAGGTCAATACTTGCACCACACCACATGGAACACATAGCCCTCCAGAACACACACCAGCACTGCCTTCACATAAAAACACAAACCAAACCACAAACCCTCCTTCACGGAGGCTCTCAATAAAAATCTACCAAACAGCGGAGACCTCCAAGACAGAAATACCCTTGACCACAACACAGCACTAATCATGAGACACAACTCTCCTAAACAGTGTGCCACTCAACCAAAGCCCCTATGGCAAAACAGCTTGCCCAACACACTAGTCACAGGTGACTCAATAGTGAGGCACACTAATGTCCCACTTACTAAGTTGAAGAAGAAGAAAGTAAAAGTCCGCTGCCTGTCAGGCGCCAGGATCTGCCACATAACAGATGCACTCAGGTCCCTCAGCAACAGGTACAAATATGGCTCTGTCATTGTACATGCGGGTGTGAATGACCTGAGACGTACCTCCCTAGACTACATCAAAAGAGAGATTATGCAGCCCAGGTGGGCATGACCCTAGCCCTGAGCAGCATCCTACCATCACCCAGAATGATACCATGGTACAAGCAGAGAATTATTGATTTCAACAATTGGCTAAGTTTCTGGTGTCATTCTAAGGGCATCCAGTATCTGTCTGCCTTGGATGACATGAGTGACAGACCTCGATGCTTTGCCAGAGATGGCCTGCATCTGTCACCCCTGGGCTTCCGGACACTGGCCAAGTCTCTTGCCACCCCTATAGTGTCTTTTTTAGGTGGTGTTCCAAAGACCAAATTACCACCATAACAGCTACAAACAAATGCAATCGGAGGGTCATGCTGCTCAACGCTAGAAGTCTAAATCTCAAAATGTACTCACTCGAAGCACTCCTTAAAATGGAGAACATAGACATTTGTGCTGTAATAGAAACCTGGGTCAAGGCAGCAGAAAGCACCCCTGCACTACCAGGCTATAACTCATTCTACACCTTTTGGCCCCAGAACTTGGACCGAAGCTCCAAAGGCGGTGGTGTTTCCATATTCATAAAGGATGCGCACACCTCCAGACTGGTAGCCCAACATAATGCATCTGAGATACTTCAGGTACAGCTAACATTGGGTAAAACAGCTAATCAAGTCGTAGCTTGCTATGGGTCTCCAACCATGTCCCAAGACTCACACTCCACATTCCTAAGCACCCTGGAAAATATTAGGGTCCAACCTAATACTCTCATACTGGGTGACTTCAACCACCCCTCCATTAACTGGGAAAACTACTCATGTACCAATACACTTGCCCAACGTTTCCTGGAATTAATTATTTCCAATGCCCTGGACCAGCTCATTCTTACCCCCACTGGAGGTAGCAACATCCTTGACCTGTTCGTTACTAACATCGGCAACTGTTGCTCTACAGCAATAGTCAGCTCCTCCCTGGTTAGATCCGACCACAAACTAATCGCCTTGGAAATCCACATCCCTCCCACCCCCACCTGCAAAGGTAACCACCATGAAAAACTTCTCCAAAGCTAACTTTGGGTTCCTAAAAACAGAGGTGGCTAACTTCATGGCACCCGTGCAAATGGAGAATAGTTGCATGACCACCAAATCATACACCAATGCACTGTATGAACACATACACAAATGCATGGATCTCACCATACCCAATAGAACCAAGATGCTCTCCTCCAAAAATGGAAACCAATCTGGTGGTCCCCTGCCATAAACAAACTCTACAACAGGAGGAGGAAACTGATGCGGAATAAGATGAAGTCCCAAGACTGGAAAAATCCCTTATCAGCCTCAACAAAAAGTTAAGATCCCTCATCAAATCCTCTAAAGCTAGCTATGAAAACAGAATTGCAACAGACAGTAAAGACAACCACAAGGCCTTCTATAGTTATATAAAGAATCTCCATGGCAATACCCAGACTTGCTCTGAGCTACTGCACAATGGTACCTCCTATACTGAGCCAACAGATATTGCCAATATACTGGCTGACAGATTTAATGCCAACTTTACCCCTCTCTCCCCCCAAAGGACCAATCACAATACCAGTAGATTGCCTGGCACCCAGAATTACTGCTGCACAGGTTAAAATAGCACTGTCCAAGGCCAAGAATACAGCTTCTATGGGACCTGATAATATCACTGGCTGTGTTCTACATGAACTACAGAGTGAAATGGCACCTCACCTGTGTGCCCTGTTCAATCACAGCCTCACCTCAGGCTTTGTCCCTACCAAATGGCTCACTGCTACAGTCATCCCTCTCCACAAAGGAGGAGCAACTACAGACCCTGGGAACTATTGCCACATTAGACTGATGAGTCTGATATGCAAAGCTATGGAACGCATCATCATGGACCTAATAAACAAGGATATAGGGAATCTCCAAACTCTGGATCCCACACAGTTTGGTTATGTGAAGGGTAGATCATGGCTGCTCAACTTGGTCAACTTCTTTGAGTCGGTCACTAGAGCTGTGGATAAAAGCAAGGTGGTTCATACAGTCTACCTTGATCTGTCCAATGTCTTTGACACCATTTCCCACTAAGGAATCATAGAAAAACTCACTAAGCTAGGCATCAACCCCTATATCACTAGGTGGGTTGCAAACTGGCTCACCCTCAACCAACATTGTGAAAGTAGCTGACTCCAAGTCAGACTGCTGACCAGTCACGAGTTGAGTCCCACAGAGTTCGCTCCTGGGTCCTCTCCTGTTTGGTATCTACTTCTCCGAAGTCCAGACCAACAGGAAGGGATTCTGGCTTAACAAGTTTGCAGACACTTGCAAGTTGGGATCTATTATTAACCCCCCCCCAAGTGACGTTGACATCTTACAGAAAGGCCTCACTGAGACCAATGACTAGTGTCAGAACCATGGCCTTAATCTCAATGCCAAAAAATGTGTTATCCTCTTTGGGAAAAACCTGGTTCCCATGAATTACCTCATCGATGGTAGTGCACTGAACACAGAAGGCATTATAAGAGATCTGGGAATACAGGTTGACAGCAACCTCTCTTTTGACCACCACATTGCCACTATGGTCAGAAAGTCCTTCTATGTGGCACATTACTAAGGGTTTTGCATCAAGGAAGGAAGAAAGAGGTAATTCTTTCCCTCTACTCTTCCCTCATTAGGCCAGTCACCAAGTACAATGTTTCATTTGGCATGTACCTCACTAGACACCTGTAACAACTGGAGAGGCTGCAAAAGTATCTCACAAAGAGGATCCTAGGCCTTAAACACTTGTCCTATATGGACAGACTCAAAAAACTCCAACTATTCTCTGTGTCATATCATCTACATCTCTGCTTGACTTACAAAGCCATGTCTGACCCAGCTCTGTTAGAAATGCTACATCTAAATTCCAATCCCTCTGCACCACATGCTCCAGAGACCTCAACCTCATTACTACAATCAACAGAACATGCTGGAGGGCAGGTTCATAACCCAGAGACTGCCCGTGCCATGGAATAGACTTCCCATACATGTCTGAGCACCTCACTAGTACTCTTCAAGAGAAATCTTGATGAGTGGATGGGAAGTAGAAAATTCACCCCGAGGATCAGTCCAGTGGCTCTACTCGACAGAGGTACTGGGAACTAAGGTCGGGTGTCACAATGCCAGGATAATCCTATGGGTTAGGCTTGTAAAAGTTCCAGGGCCATTAGCCTAGTACACACTTGTGAACCTATAATTCTCCACAATTCCATTTCAAAGCCACTACCAGGAAACGAGTCAACAAACAACTTGAAAAAATATCACACTAGTTCTACTTTCTATACGGTTTACCCACTCATGCTCAAACTAGGAAGACATCCACTGTACACTCCATTGACCTTCTTCTATAATCTTATGTTGACCACAAAATGCATTCTAAATCTACCTAAATTACCAAATATTATCATTGTACCAAAAACAGTCGCTCCTTTGATCCTGAATGACTACAAACCTATTTTAACTTAGTCTCATTAAAATCCTAGAGAAAACAATTTACGAACAGGTATTCGCTTTCCTTACCCAGTACGATAACATGGTTTTAGGTCCAAATATTGTAACCAGTACTGCCGGTCCCACACCTATTAATTTATAGCAACAGACAAGAAGGATTTGTTTTTATTTGACATTTGGTGGGAAAGTCTGGGCAAAAAAAAAACAAAATTTTCAGTGGAAGCCCAGGGAGAAAACCTCCATTAGCAAGTGACTGTAATAGTACATATGTGGAGTACAGAATAGAATAATGTAAACACAAACTACAAGGTACTGGGCATATAGGGAAATACACGATACCTTACTAATTTACATAAAGAAAATATATTGCAATATGTATTATTTTGTATAAAAGATAAACTATGACAACATAAAAATGTGGAGAGATTTTTTTTTTTACAAATAGTACTACCACCAGAGGATGTGAACTGAGCACTTCAAATGAGGAACAGAGTACAGATGAGGGGAGATGTATATTTTGAGGGATTTTACAGATAAATGAGGGGAAGGAGGTAGCTAAGAGAGAGAAGGAAGGGTAGGTGGTGAGATAAATAAATGAATTGATTGTAGCATGGTATAATATACGAGTAAAGTCAGAATTAGGAGAGGAATAAGGAGAGGAAAGGTTGTTTCAGTCTGGTGCAATACAAGTACAGAGACAGCATTCGGGAAGGAACTTTGTGTTGGAGCTGTGTTGGAATAAGTGACTTCTAGGTATTAATTTGATGACCATGGGAATTGTGTTCTAGGTTTTGGTTACAGAGTTGGAGTATAAACCATGTCATAACGTTTTGAGTTTGTAAATTACTAGAGGTTGGTTTTCAGAGGAGTGAACGGGACAATTTGGGAGGCAATGGTTAAGAACAGCAGTGACTGCTGGTCAGGAAGAGGGTTTATATACAATTTTATGAGTAAGGAGAAGCCGAGTGAACACAAGGTGTGCGGTAGTCAAGCCAGTTTAATGATTTAAGAACAGAGCAGTGATGAGAGTTGCAGAGCTGATTACTGCAAACCCAGCCACTTTGTTGTAACATAAATGGAGTTTTTAATCTTCAAAAGGTCTTTATATTGGCAAGGACGGGAGAGAAAAAGAAAGAAAAGAGAGATGCACTTGCACTAGCAAGAGTAACTTTGGAGGGATTGTGAGGATTCTTTTTTCTTTCTTTATCCAAAATTGAATATGCAGGTCAAATTTTGGTTGCTCATCTATTATGACATCTAGCAGTTTAGTGTAGGGAAACAACATCTATTAACATGTCGTTTAGTGATGTCACTTTGAAATCATCTTTTGAGGATATGAAAGATTTAGGGAAATAAAAGGTTATTTTTTCCTTAGGAATAAGGAGAAGTTGGTTGTTAGTCAACCACTTAATGGAATTAATCATTTTTAGCTACGGTTTGTAGAGGAGGGAGACCATCAGATGTACAGATGAGGCTGAATCATCTGCACATGGTGTAAGAGAGGCTTGTTGGGAGGATATATGAAAACTATTAAAATGTGCTGAAAAGTACAGGGCCAAGGATAGACCCTTGTAGGACACCAGTATTAAC
This sequence comes from Protopterus annectens, assembly GCF_019279795.1. NCBI lineage: Eukaryota > Metazoa > Chordata > Ceratodontiformes > Protopteridae > Protopterus > Protopterus annectens. The sequence continues at coordinate 11,244,979 of NC_056743.1, forward strand.
AGGGAGAAAAAGGGGAATAAACAGAACACCATGCAACTGTCTGAGGTTGGTCAGATAAGTAACTAGAGCTCTATCAGACAGACTCAGGGAAGCCATTTCTTGAAGCAGATGTAGAAGTTGTTTGTGAATGCAATTTTCCAGTATTTTTTTTACAGGGGGAACAGGACTGCAATGGGTCTAAAATGAGTTATTTCAGTGGAGGTGCTTCCTTTGTGAACTATAATGGTGTATAACTTTTTTTTTTTTTCCAGAGGGATGGAACAAAGATTCTTTTATGAGCTAACTGATTAAAATACAGAATGCATGTACAATGTAGATGAAAACAACCTTTAGGAGGAGAGAGATTGCATTTGCCTAATAAGATTTTGTTTTTTTTTATTAGAGGTAGAGGCAGGTTTTAAGGAGAAAGTAGGAACAGTAGAGGTAGGAGGTTGTATGAGGCAACAGAGGGTTTGTGAAGAGATATATGTGAGGGAAGCTATAAATTCAATGAAGTGGCAGTTAAATTTAGCATCAGTTTCTGAGGGAGATATGTCTTGGCAGGAGTTTGGAATCATGAGTGTCCCTGGATGCAGGATTTTATTTTATGTCAATCGTGTCTTTCTGTATTATTTTGGAGTTTTTGGATGCAGGATTGTATTTTATGTCACTCTTGTCTTTCTGTATTATTTTGGAGTGGTTTATAATGTAGGTGAGCAGAGGATTTGTGGGTTTACCATTCCCTCCATTCTTTATATCTCTCGTTGGATAGCCAGGGAGGTGGTGCTAATTTTAATAAGGCTGTTTAAAGTGTCTTAAAATAATGTGTTGAATTTAGGAATGACACCATGTAGTCATAAGGTATGGACCGAAGATCAGTTAAGACATTGGAGGGTGTCACTGAAGATATCAGGGTTAAATCCGGTAATGTTACGCGACTCCTTGTGAACGATTTGTTTGGTATGGTGGGCTGCATATCTCTGAACACAGGTGGAATGGTGGTCACTAAGGAATCTGGGAGGATTCCAGGTCAACAATAATTTGGATGTGAAACTAGGATCCAGTCAAGAGTGGTGTCAGTGTTGCTAGCTTTGTTAGAGAGAGTGAGGGAAGTTATAAGTTCGGTGAAGTTGTACAGGGTAAGATGTGGTTTCATGGGGAATGTTAGGTTTTGTCCAATGTAGTGGAGAATGTTGCTTCCCAGGGGGATAAAGGGTAATATACACAGGTTTTTGAGGTCATTTAATCTAAACAGGGAGATGAGGAGCTCTACAGTGTGGAATTTTGGTGGGGTAGTAGAACAGACAAAAGGAACAAGAGAGTTGGGATTCAGGGATACTACACCACCTGCTTTTCTTTGTATTTCATTAGGAGAGCATATAATATTATAGTAAGTGGACAAATTTCAGAGTCTTATTTCGGATTTGAGGTTTTTGTTGCTTTTACAATATCTATTAAATATTGGGTGAACCATGAATAAAATTCAGCCACTTTATTTAGCATGTTCCAGATATTTAAGGAACCTATTTTAGATGTTTCAGAGGTGCTGAAGTGGCAATAGGAGTAGAGGGGGATGGATAAAAGGTTGAGCCAGGGGTTTTGATGTAGATTGCCACATATAATGCTATTCTTTAGGCAAGTTTGGACTAGTGAAAAGTTTGGGAACATTAGTAAGTATTTTATATTTTGTCCTATACAAATGAGAGAAGTTAAGTATTTTGTATTTAAGGAAAAGGTAGGTGGATAAGTTGAAAAAGTTTGAAGTTATTTTCAAGGTAGATGGTTGGATGGTATTATGTACTGGTTAGCTAAAAGTTGGAGATTACATAATAGGCGATATTGGTACCAGGTAGCATGTGAAGTGAGATAACAGAAGCAGTAGAGATGTAGATATGCAAATGATGAGCATATCTACCAGGCATTATTTAAAGGGTGGTTAATGTTGATGGGTGATGGTTGATAGATGGCTTACTTGTACAGGGTACAGAACAAAAAGAATGAGTAGGTATGTATAGATACAGAGTACAGACAAGATATCAAGTGGAAGAAAAAGGTCTGGAGTAACAATAAGAATGTTATTACTGCAGAGAGGGAGGGATGGGTATTCATGGAATACTGTTAAGAGTGTAGTGAGTGGAGGAAGTAGAGAGGAAGTGGGTGGACTATGAGGACAGTGTAGAGACAGGTGGTAATGTAATTTAAGGGAGGATATATGTGACATAATAATTATCACAGATTGGTTGTCAGCTAGGAAGAGGAGGGCATAAATGTAAGAAAAGGAGGGTTTATTTACAGTATAAATGTAAAGGGAGAGTGGAAATTAGGGGTAGGTTAGGGGAGCATAAAGAGCCTGAGCTTAGTGATTGTGAATGAAGTGGGGCAAGCCGGAGTCAGGAGAGGATCTACTATAGAAACAATCTATCACACTGCAAAATCATTCCAACAAGTAAGTGATACAAATTACTTTAAAACTGGAATCACAATTCTTTAATGGTTACAACTAAAATTCAGCATGCTTTAGATGCTATCATGTAGCAATGTTCATGATAACAGAATGAGGGCAATACTATGCGTGTTTAAGTTTAGTTTGCCAAATTAAGTACATCTGTTCAAAAGTTTCATTCTTTTTAATTTAAGTGTCTATTTTAATACAAAAGCGAGCATGGAATTAAAAGGGGGTGTGGATATTTAGAAAGATTTGGAAGTTTGCCAGGCGCCTGCAAGTAGGTTTAGCTTATGCAGCTTAAGAGAAGCCCTCTGAGCAATAAGTATAGTGGAAAAGGTTAAGTAGTACAGGATTATACAGGCAAGTCTTCTTTAGCATACAGAATCTTACTACAGAATCTTACTACAGCAGTCAGCCACTACATGAGTGATAAAAACCTGGGAATGTTGTCGTGTCTTAGCTCTTTGAAGAAAGTAGCAATCTCGGGTTACTGATTAGGGTTGCTTATGCTAGTGATGTAGGTATAGATGGAAATAGTCTTATTACAGATGTCAACATCTACATGAGAGATAAATCCCAAAATAATGTTACTGTATCTTAGCTCCCTGAAGCAAGTGGCATTCATGGGTAATAGAGCAGGGTTGCTTACAGCTAGTGATGTAGACATAAGTGGATACAGTCTTACTACAGGAGTCAGGAACCAAATGGAAAACGCACCAAACAAGCCTGTATATGAACTCAGTTTATTGCAGTAAGAACACTCTATGTGATACATGCAATGGATTCTAAGTTAGGAAAACAGAGGGCATTGAAAAGCAGAATCTATGAGCACGTATATGATGGTAAAACAAGAAGTATACAAGTGCATTATATAGGCATTCCCTCACTTGTTCTAATTTTAAAGGTTTTAAATTTGGTATTTCGGATACTGTGGACATAGATTTCGGGGGGGGGGGTGGTGAAGGGAAAAAATGTATTGGGTAAAAAAGAGCTGGTGTGGCAATTCAGACTAGCAGCTAATTTTCCACCAGGTATAAATGATTCCTTGAAAATATTTCCAGCCCTGAAAGAAAATTCTGTGAAATTAAGTATTTTTACATGCATTACTGTGCCTGCATTTTTAAACATATGCTGAAGGTATTTAATACACGAGTGTTTTATTTGTAAAAAGCTAAGTCTGCTTAAATATTAACATCCTGTGTATTTAATATTGCTCATGTGGCCATTTTACATGTGACTTTTTGACAATACCATTGGCTCAATTGTATCTATTATTTAACATGTACTGGTATAAATATGGTTCTTGAATCAGTTTGCTTTATTCTGATGAAGTCTTCTATGTGAAAGACGAAAGCACTTAATATTGGTGTGTTTGTACTGCAATAAATTGAGTTCATATACAGGCTTGTTTGGTGCATTTTCCATTTAGTTCCTGGTCTTCTGTTATTTGCACTGCACCAGATATTTGAATTTTTACTACAGGAGTCAGACGCTACATGAGTGATAAATCCCAGGGTGGTGGTGTTGTGTCTTAGCTCCTTGAAAGAAACAGAAATCTTGAGCAATTGAGTGAGATTACTTACAGTGAATAATGTAGGGATAGATGGACCTTCTCTAATGAGTGGTATAGACTGGAAATGCTATTCACTACAGATACCCTGCAGAGGATGTTAACTGGGTGCTTTATTTGTCAATCTCAAAAGGACAATTGAGCATTTAGACTATTACTTAATATTAACCAAACTATTTAAGTGCAGATTCTCTACTGGTCTGCTCATAGTTCAATAACTGTCTTAGCAATAGAGCTTTCATAATGATCCGTTACTTCAGACAACCACTGCCATTTCCCTGTAATATGGCCAGACTTCAGGATTCAGTATTGCTGTCACTCCTTTTCTCCCTCTACATTCACCACCATCTTTGGGAATTCCCTAATGTAAATTGTGCAATTTATGTCGATGACCTTGTCATCACAAAGTCTGCCTCCTCCTTTAATGATGCTGGTTCCACCCCTCAAAATGACTTTAAACTACTGTAGAACTGGATCCTTGACAACAGAATTACAAGACCAACAAGTCATCATTTGCATAATATGGGACAGCTATGAAGCTTTTATAAGTATAACCTAATACACATTTCAGAGCATGGAAATAAATGCATCTCAATAACATAGCAAAAATACCTTGGCCTCACTCCGGATGCTACTTAGTCCTTCCTCCCACACATACAGAAACAGAGCCAGACATTTCCTTCACAGCTCAAGGTAGCCTACAGGATATCAAACCTACTCAAAAAGAATGCTAGACAAGCCACTGGTACAGGTATCCTTCTACTTAGGCCCGAGTACTTAACTTCCAATAATTACACGGTTCCATTTAGATGTTTTATGTTTGATATTTACCAATTCTTGGATCTGTCATTTTGATAGCCTAATTACTGAATGCATAAAACTTCAAAAAATTCACTGAATGGCCATAGTTGGCCAACAACCAGGAAGTAATGCAATGCATAAGGTAAGTGAAGGAAATCTTTTAAATTTGTCTTTTTCCCCATTGCAGTGAGATCTCAGAGTTGGTATGTATAGTTAGGGGGTCAGGGGGGTGCAGCCCTCACATTGGGCATTGTGGAGGTGAAGTCCCCCAACTTGGTTGGTTGTGTTCATGATGTTGGCCAACTATGGTCATTTGATGAATGATTTTTCAAAGTTATATATGTTTGGTAATTTTCCTTTTAGATGTTTTACAGTCAATATTTAGCTATTCATGGATCTGTCTTTTCGATAGCCAAACATAGACCCTAATTATCCCACAGTTTATTGGTTCATAGGTTGGTACTTGGTATTACCATAGACAACAATCTTAACTTTGACACCCATATCAACAATACTATAAAAACAGTTAATAAAAAGCTAGGCGCTCTCTACAAAATCAAACCGTTCCTTTCACCAACAGTCAGAAAAACTATTGCTTATACCCATCTAATCTCTACACCCCTCTATGCTTCACCCATATTTACTAATTTATCTAAAAATAACCTCACCAAACTGGAAATCTCCTACAATAACATTGACAGGTTTGCTTGTGGCAACCCATTCAGAACCCACCACTGCTATAATCTTAAGCAGCTTGGATGGCTAGAAATTCAGAATCTGCTTAAATTCCACCAACTAACCATTGCCCATAAGACTCTTTACCAATCTTCCAGTACTCCTATATTAACTAACCTCATCTATCCCTATAAGAATCTGAAATCCTTGCGCTCATCACACAAACTTCTTGTAAACACCTCTAAATCTAATAACAAGGCTGGGGACTCTCTCTTCAGCAACACTGTTGGAAAATCCTGGAACCTTCTCCCCAGTGAACTTTCCTCAGTTTCCTCCACGTCTCTTTTCAAAAACAGACAAACTTTTCCTAAGAACACACTGGTTATGCCCCTGTACTAAACCTGACTGATCATTTTTCTACTCATAACAGGTACTGCCTACCCACTACTTCCCTACAACTAGCTCTACCTTCCTTCTTGCCACTTTACCTTTTTCCTATTCCTTACCCTTCTTTTCATCCCCTAAGCTTACTCATAGTGTAAAAACTCTTATTTATATAAAAGACACACTTATGTCTCTTTTATTTTGACTTTTTGTATTCTACCTGAAATCTGAACTGTACCTGCCTACTGCACTGCAAAGTATTTCTGCCCTCTCTGTAATTTTTCCACTGTACCTGCCTTTGGCACTGTGAAGTATTTCTGTCCTCTTTGATTTTTTCCAGCCTAACTTCTAATGTAATTTGTAAATATAAAGGTTTTATTTCCTCTTATCCCAGACCTATTTCTCCCAGACTATAGTATATTATTAGACCTATTTTAGTATTGTACCCTAATTTTAAAATGGGAGGTACTTAGACCTCTATGATAATTTCTGTAATAGACCTTAACCTGTAACAACGTTGTATGTAAAAATGTTTTTTGCTTTTTTTGCACAGAGCTGACCTCCCCAGGCCTCTACTGAAAATAGACATGTATCCAGTTAGACTAGCCCGGTCAACAGATGTAAAATAAATAAATAAGTACTAGGCTATCAGCCCTAGGGCCTATACAAGCCTAGCTATAACAATTCCCTGGCTTTTTCTTCCTAAAATATTTTTTTCTCTGGAGCCCTTTCTCGCAGGGCGACTGACGTAATCCCCGGGTACCCAAAACCTACATATTCCATAGGAAACTAAAAAGAAAATTTTGAGATGTGCACACCCTAATACATACATGCAACACTGCTGGTTACTATTAGCAAATTGTAAATGGCTGCCTGCTCACAAGTCCTATTCTTTTTTCTAATAATTTTTTATTAGAGTTTCAGATCAAGCATAAACAATAAGTTCTCAATAACGATGTTATGTTAATATCAACCAGAGTAGAACAGGAATTAATTTTATCTATAAAAGGAAAAAAAGCACACAAGTAGCTAACAAAGCAACTATTTACAAAGGGTGTCTGCTAATACACATTTAAATATAAATAAGTATTTTCAGTTGATACCATAGATCAGTCCTTGTTTAAAAGTTCACTTAGTCATTTCCATGAATTGTATGAGGAGGTGATTCTTGTGGTTCTTGTTCTTATTGTAATAATCTCCAAATGACTAACTTTAGAAGCAAAGTTTCTGAATTCATTAAAAGAGGGGATAATGTCACTTTTCCAGTTCCTTGTTATTACTTTCCTTGCAATTGACAATATGCTCCACAAAATTGGATATTTCACCATTGTAATACAATCAGGTATTAGAGTATTAAAGAGAACCAAGGATTTGGTCAATATAAACTTATAGAACGAAGCCTGTAAGAAATTATTATTTTCCCAGTAGCTTTTAATTTCAACACATTCAAAAAATGTATGTACCTAATTAGCTTTCTCATGTAATTTACATCTCCAAGAAATTATTCTAGTTTTAGATAGGATTCCTATTTTATGTGGTGTACAAAATGATCTGTGCATATATTTCCATGAGAACAGTTTCCATTTAAGTGAAGATTTAGTTAGTTTAGATGAATTTAAAATGAATCATTTATCTTTTCACTTAGGAATGTTTTGATTATATTCTTAAAATAGCTCCAGTAAGATTCTTTAATGTACTGCATCTCTGTTCTTATTGTTTTATATGTTTTGGATAATATGTTACTTTCTATTTTGTGCTGTATAAAAGAGTCATTAAAAAAATCAATAACCTTTGGCATAGATTTTTAACTGTTGGTTGCATAATCTCTGTTCTTTTTTCAACATTTTGTACACAATTTTGAACATGTAACCATAGTTCTTTCTCAAAATTAAACTGATCTAGTATATACTGGGCTGATAAAGCTTCTTCTTTATGCATCAGTTGAGACCAATATATTAAGTTATTTTCTTTAAAACTTTTCATAACCAACTCATTGGAAGAAGTGATATTGTCGTGCATATAACCTATTGCAAAATAAGAAACAACCATGTTTTATATGATGGTTTTTGAGGAAAAAGGTTCTCAATGTTCTTATATTATGTGAGCTAGTTTTAGGATTAGAATTATTTATAAATTCCTCTAATATCCAATACATGGAATTATGTGGGGATATAGATTTATTAGGATGTGTCAAAGTAGATTGAGTTAAAAAAAAATGGCCAAAAACAGATTTCCATTTGGCAGTACAATAGGGATTTGAGCATAAGATCATTGTTTTGGTGACAGAAGCAATGTAATATAATTTAAGGCCTGGTAAACTAATACCCTCATTTGGCCAGTCTCCGATAGGATTATTTAGTACAATTCCTGGTTTATTAGGAATCCATAAGAATTTTAGGGTTGAAGAGTTACATTTCTTTATAATGGTTTTGGGAGGAGATAAAGAAAGATATTGTACTATATATAAAATTTTAGGAATAATAATAATTTTCATTTTAATAATAGAAAGTCTCTCATCCATAGTAAAGTATTTATTCAAATTACTTATAAGGCTTTCTATATTTCCAGGCTAGACTCCTAGTTAATATCTATGATCTTTTTAATGTTTTCTGCAATAACTATTCCTAAATACTTTAACTGTCGTTCTTTTGCTAGATATTTCTTAAAATCTTGTTGTATATCTTTATTACCATAATATATAGGCAGGATTTTCATCTTATTTTCATTGAAAGTAAGTCCCAATTATCTTTGAAAATCTTCTAGTAGGGTAAAAAGAGTTGAGAGAGATTATAATCTTTGAAAGTCAAAGGAATATCAACAAATAACTGAATCTTGAGTACTGAATCTTTATTCCTTGAAACTCCTTTAAATGTCAATATGTGATCTTCTAAGGTTAGCAAATGGCTCAAAAACTAAAGTAAACAATGGCGAGAGAGGGCATCCTTGCTTAGTGCCTTTTATTTTTATTGGTTCTGATGTAAATTAATCTATTTTAATATATGCTTGTGAATTAATATATAAAAGGTTAGTGAGCCATATGAATTTATGGGAAAAGATGCTTTCTTCTAGTACTAATGAAAGATGCTTCCAATTTACAGCATCGAAGGCACAGTTAATATCAAGACTTACTATTGTTAAACTTTATTTTGTTTTATTGGCCAGATCAATTAGTGACATAATTCTCTTTATATTATATACATTCCTATCCAAAATAAAATCCATTTGATAGTTATCAATTAAAGAGGGGAATGTTTTAATCTGTATGTATAGCCATAAATACTTTATAATCAATATTCAACAATAAAATTTGTCTATAAGAGAAGCATTTTATTGGATCTTTGTCTTTAATATTGGAGTGAGAGAGTAACCCCAGGAGGGGGGAACTACTTCTAAGTTCTTAACCATATTAAAAACATCAAGTAGTATATTTAGAGGGTCTTTTGTCATTAATTTATAAAATTCAGTGATAGCATCATTGCTGGGAGCTTTATTTTTAACTTTTTAATGTGTGACCAATTCAGAAATTGAAATAGGTTTATCTATAATTTTAATCTGATAAATATTTAGTTTTTTCTTAGTATATTTCTTTATGAATTTTTTTATTTTTTCATTAGAGTCTATTAACATGTTTTCCTCATTTATTTTTGTAAAATAGTCCTTAATCTCTTAATATATCATCCAAATCTGAAACTTTTTTATTTTTGGAAAGTGAAAATATTTCTCTAATGTGATTGGACTTATTTTAGTTCTCATAGCAAGCTTATGCATATACCTTGGATTAACTGTATGATTTTCATTCGCTCTAAATTTATCTTTGTTTTGTGGTTTAAAATCTCTAAGTACTTACTTTTAGCTCATTTATCTGTTCTAATTTATCAGGGTTTGTATTTTGACTATTGAGTTGTAGCTTATCTATTTTCTCTTGTAGTTCTATCAGATTTTTATCCCATTGTTGTTTATAAGCATACCAAGATATGATTCTGCCATAAATATATGCGTTGAAGGCATCCCAGATGTATATCCTAGAAGTATCTTGGGTGTTATTAAAATTTAGATAAATTCCAATCTTTTTTTTTTGTAAAAATTCTTTATACTCTTTTTTAAGTTAGTTATATACGCAGGTATATGTCTTATTGGATTTCTAAAAATTTGCTTTAGTATGAGTTGGCAGGTTATTGCATTATGCTCAGAAAGCGGACATGTTATTGTATCTAAACTATTTTTATCCATGGATATATATAGTCTATATAGTCTATCAATTCTTGCTTGTTTTCCATGTCTGTGAGATTAGTGTGTGAAAAGTGATCTGGGACTGCATAATCTTGAATGTCTCTGAGTTGTACTAGATCAATACATTTTTTTTTAGTTCTTTAGCCAATGGAGAGAGATTTATTTTTATTGTATAGCTCGAATCTTCCTCTTTTGTTATACAATTGAAATCTCCTGCTATTATAAGACTGCATTTTAATTGATTTATGATCTGTTCCATTTGTTTCTATACACTTCTTACTCCTATTCTGGAAAACTAGTATAGATTTATGAGTGTATAATTTTTTTGTTAATTTCCAATGTAACTGAACACATTAGGCCTTTATCATCTTTGTATCAATTATTTTAGGTACATAGATGGGATTTTTCCATAGCATTGTTACACATCTTTTTTGAGTAGGATGTCCGCTTGATAGCACAATATACATTTTTGGATTGAGCCTAATATCAGATTGCAGCAAGTGTGTCTCTTGTAAAAAATAATCTGGGAATTGTGATCTTAAGTATCTAAATAGATTCCCTCTTTTACAGCCATTATTTAGGCCATTAATATTTAATCATATACAATTTAAACATGTCATGATTTTAAGTCAATGGGGTTAAGACATTTTTTTTATAGAATTCATACAATGTATAATTTTTGTAATCACTCCTTTATATATTGGTAACTCATAAATGAGTATGTAAGTATTGACTAAGCTTATATATACAGAAATTATATGAAATATTTTTATAGACACCCTGAGCCTTGAACCAGCTCTTAACTGTAAAAATAACATTACACAAACTTTCCCCTCCCACTTGGAGTCTAAAACTCCCTGTTCAGACAGTAATACTATCCAAGCATTTCCTTCCATTCAACAGTAACTAAAGAAGATCTAACCATCACTCTGCTACAAATTCTGTAATTATTCTTAAGTACAAGAGTTAGCAAAAATATATAATTGATTCACTCTCTATGACATATAATAAGTAAATAAGAGTTTGAAGGATAAGCCTTATTCATCTTATATTTGTCAACATTTTGTTGTTAAAAAAATAAATTCAAGAAGAAAAACATAGTATAGGAGAGTAGATACAAGTGTTTTCTGTTAATTTTAGACTTCATTCAGCTTGTTGAGATTAAAATCCTCACTTTAAAACACATTTATACATCATAAGTACTTATTTCGTACTTTATAGTTACCTCTTCCTTCTCTCCTCACTCCTCTTTTCAATCCCTTTTTTGTTATGCGAGAGAAGATATTTAAATTCACATCTGTTTTATAATACTCTTGAAAACTAACAAGTTATATAATCCTAAATAAGAATAGTATGAATTGTGCATATGAACAAAATGCTTTAACCAACAATTTCACATCTCTATGAGTGATTTATACAACCATACCATCAGGATAAACGTATTACATGCTTTTTGTTCATTCAACTTAAATACAAGTTACTTCTCTTAATATAATTATAGAACAGTGCACAATTTGGATTTTATATTTTTTTCTCCTCCTTCTCCCTTCCTTTCTTCTCCTTTAACTCTAACACAAGATTTTCAGGTGTTTTGTGGTTTTATACATGAAGATGTACTGCATAAGGCTAACACTACTTGCAGAGCACTTAGTACTCACGTTTCATCATAACATTAATGTATAGGCAAACAGAACTCTGAAATACTAGCAAGAACATATCAGTGAATCATTATTTTTAATACATCGATTACTGTTCTTTCCTCAAAAATGACATAAATACATCGGTTGGTTTGAGAATAAGATAAGCACCATTGTTGTTTAACACAATGCTCAGTAAATGTAATATTGTGTCCACAGTAATTTATATATCATATCTTGGCTTACAGCTAAATAATTATGACACTCATTCAACTTGCATAACTTTTGTTCTTTAAAAGAATAAGAACTAGCCACTTACCATATTTGTTAGTCCATTAAAATGGCTGAGAAAATGACAATATGGTAATCCTAATATGCCACAATTAATACTGCCAAATACAATATCATGTTCTTAATACCTTTGAAAAATTCCCTCTCTTCAAACAAATGCATCTATCAAAATTACTAGTCAGTTATCATTAATGTTAAGTAGGATTGTCTACGATATGCTTTTGGATACTCAGCTTCCATTTAACTTGGAAATAACTTAAAGACATTATCTTTTACTTGTATAGCCTGTTGTCCAGTATCTTTTACTTATATAGCCTGTTGTCTGGTTAAAACTATTTGTGCAGTGTTCTACTATGTTACAGCTTCCTCTGCCCTCAAAAGCCCTCGTCTTAGCTATAGTGTTTTTATTAATAAAAAAGGGAGCTCTACCTTGGAAAAATATTGTGTTTCATTCACTCTTTTAATAATTGAAGGATATTATATCCTAACTTCACTTTAATTTGAAAAGTTAACTGCTTGTTCTCCATGCAGTTTTATGAAGCAGTTTCATTTCTGTATGCAATATAATCTAATTTAGTTTGGCAAGGTCAAAACAAAACCTCAGTTTTGTTTTTATACTGGTCTATTTTGATATGAAAGGAAATGTATACTGATGAATGTATGTGAAATACTGGCTTGTTTGTACTTGAAATCAGAATGTACAAGTGTTACTATAATAACCAAAACATTTCCAGTTTAATGACCGCATTAACGCATTTGCCGTCTTGTATACAGCAACTGAGGGATTTACTTGATTGCTTAGAGCTTCTACCCTTGTGACTGTGGCGGGAATAAGATTTTTAAACAATCACTGTAAGGTAAGAGCAACATTTAGTTAGCTCGCGCAGCTTTTCATCAATACAACCTTACAAATAATTGAGCCCCTCAGAGCTTCTGGGTTCTGAGTCCATAAAAACATATAATTCATTACATTACTAATGTTCAGGTCCATCACCATACCTCAGAAAGCATTTTGTTAGGGTTAAACATTTTTAAGCAGCACTATAATTGGTGTAAATAAGTGAAATCAAAACCATACTGTTTGACAATAGCCATTTAAATGCATTTCACCACTAGATATTAGCCAGATGCATAGCTGCACGGATATACTAGTAACTCACATTATTTTACTACCAAATTTTAATGGTACTACTGCATTGCACGCCTTCATTTTTGAATATTTATATATTAAACTTGGGAGAAAATGACAATAAATGAAATGGAAAAGGCCACATACATTGCAACAACTCCATAGTCATACACCAACCAAAAAAAAAAAAAATCAATAAATTTTAACTGCATCACTACCATTTAGATTTTACACACAAGCAATTTTAACTAAATGAAAGCAATTAGAAAATTATATAAACTATTTATGAAAGAAGAGAAAGAAAGGAAGATGTTAATTTTATATTTAATTAAATGTATACTTCCACTTATCTAAAACTGGTAACTTATATATATAAACTGACATATAAATAGTATTATGAAGATAAATATTAAATAGCAGAAGTTACCTTACTGTATGATGTTAGTGGGTGTTGAATAAGAGATTCTACTTTACTGTGTATAACATAGAACTGCTGAGCTGTGTTACATGAATATTGGTTATTTGGTGATTAGCTGAAAAGTGGAAATAAATAGATTGTTATTTTTGTTTTAATTTCTTCTTTTTTTCCCACTGGTTTTCCATTTCTTTCTGTTTGTCTCTAACACACTGTTCCATTCCATATCTTCCATTTTATCCAGTACATCTTTTGTTTTTAAGAATGATATAGCATTGTCCAGGTCTTCAAAGATTTTTGTTTCATCTGTAAGAAATATTTTCAGTCTAGCTGGGGAGAGTAGGTGTACTTTGAGCTGATGTTTTTTTGAAATCTTTTATTAAAGGTAGAAAGGATTTTTTTTACTAGACATAAGAACAGATAAAATTGTCAAATCTTGTTTGGTCCTCAATTTGTATAGGATACTTAGCCCATGATGTCTTCAGGATCAGATCTTTATCTTGTGTAGAGAAAAATCTTACAATTGTAGATCCTGGATTTGACTTTTTTGAGAAAGATGCTGCTTTGGATAAAGGCCTATGGTCAATGCCAAAAGACATACTTTGAGAGATCAAGGGTTTTAGAGAACCTAGTTGTTAAGAAGTTTGTCATGTTGTCATTTTCAATGCCTTCAGGTAATCCAAAATTTATGATATTGTTCCTGCAGTATCTATTTTTTAAGTCATCAGTCTTTTCCAGGAACAAGGTGTTTTGTTTGAGTAAAAATTCCAGGTTATGTTCATTTTCTGTCAGTCTTCCTTCAAAGTCATTTAAGGCATACTCTATCCCTAAGATCTGAGTTTTTTGTTGATTTAATGTTTCTTGTATTTGCTCCTTTTGTCCAGAAGTGTTTTCTTTGAAGTTCTCAATTTTGTTGTCCATTTTAAGAGAAAGCTCTTGCAAGCTGGTAAGAACAAACTGTACATCCTTCATTAGTGAGGACTCATGAGAGGGTCCTTTTGTGTGACTCATTTTAGATTTTGAAGAAAGAGAACTTCCAAATTATATTTCGACAGGAAATAAGATTAAACTAATTTTTTTTGGTTATTCCTCCACTAGGTATTGCAATTTAGTAATATTTGTTGAAAAAACTGAAAGGAATATTTTAAAAATGAAATTTCCTGTCAGGAATGAAAAAGCTACATCAGAGCTGATGAGTCAGTCAGCATCTTGGCCACGCCCCCGCATCCTCTTTTCTTCCTAACACCCTTACCTACAAAGTCCTGAAAGACCACCACTGCTTACCTTAAGGAAATTCCTTCACCTTAGACAGCCTTCTTATTGGCTAAGGAGTTCAACAGGCAATCTTTTGGTTTTGTCTACAGCTTATGAAGCATTTTCTAAATTCTCTCCAACATCCCAGAATAAAATTCCACAAGAAATCAGGAGCATATCCACATTAGTAGATTTAAAAAAAAAAAAAAGCCCTTAAGAAACACTTATGGGAAGCCTCACTCCTCAATAACCAGAGAGAAGATTCCAAACTATACACATTTTTTTCAGCATATGTGTGTCTATTGCATTTACTGCTTACACTTGGGCTATACAGCTTCTCTTTCCATTTGCTACCTGTACTACATTGTCAGCCTGCCTTATCTTATCTCTGCGTTTCCCCTTGAAAGTGTTAATCTTCTGTAACTAACCTCCTTAACTTCAATATCATCTCTCTGTATGGTGTGCATCATGCCTGTGACCTTCGTAGGATAGAGTGCCCCATGTACAGGGATCATAGGCAGTTGCTAGGCTAATGGCCCTAGGGGCCTTATAAGCCTAGCCAACTTCTATCCTTATTTCCATGATCAACACCTACTGTCCCTGTCTAAGAGGGACACAAGTGGAACAGTCAGGGTGAATTTACCGTTACCCATCCAATTGTCCATATTGCATTTGAAGAGGGCCAATGAGGTGCACTGTTTGACATGAAGTCGGAATCTTTTTCAGAGGTGTGGTAACCTCTGGGACACAAATCTGCCCCTTCAACAGGTTCTATTACTCTTACATACCAGGTTAAGGTCTTTAGTGTGAGTAACCTGTGTACCATTTGACTTACAGAGATGCAACATTTCCAATAAATCAGGGTCAGAGATTGCCTTGTATGCAAGGCAGAGATCACCTCTGAGTAGTCTGTATGAAACAGAATAAAGTGACAGTTATTTCAGATGATCCATATAGGACAGATGCTGAAGATCTTGAATTTTCCTTGTGAGGTACCTTTGTGGTTTCTCCATTTGCTGCAGGTGCTTGGAAAAGTACATACCAAAAGGGGCATTGTACTCAATTATTGACCTGATGAAGGAAGAGTACAGGGAGGTTATAACTTATTGTTTCTCTGGAGGCAATACACTTACGTATGAAATGAACATATAATGCCCTTCTTACCACTGTGGAAACATGGTAGTCAAAGGTAAGGCTGCTGTCAACCTGTGTGCTCAGGTCTCTCACCACTGAGTGCATACTTAAGGTGTAGCTATTGATGTGGTAGTTAGCAGGAACATCACCCTTACCACAAAGGATAATACATTTTTTTGCATAGATTTTAAGGCCATGACTTTGGTACCAATTGTTTCTTTGTGTAGAACCCTCTTGTAGGATGTTGACATCATTTGGAGATTCTATGAACGCTCCCAGTTTGCAGTCATCAGAAAACTATCAGCCACAGATTTTTAGCTCTTGCTTGTGTTTCAGTGAAATAGATTCCAAACAGTAGAGGTCCCAGGACTGATTCCTGTGAAACACCACTAGGCTGGACGCACACGTTTTTCTTATCATCCATTGCCTTGGTGACTGTCTCGAAGAAGACCATCAGGTTTAACAGGCATGATCTCCCTCTAACAAATCCAAGCTGTGTAGAGTCAAATGCTTGGAGATTACCTATATCTTTGTTGATAAGGACCATGATGATTTGCTCCAAAGCCTTGCAGATAAGGCTAGTCAGACTAATAGGTCTACAGTTCCCAGGGTCAGTGGAAGCACCACCTTTGTGCAAGGGAATAATGGTGGACCTTTTCCATTTAGCTGGGACGAAGCTGTTGCTTAGACTATGATTGAAATGAGTACCCAATGGTGTTGCTAATTCTTGTTCAAGCCCATGTAGGATGCAGCCTGGGATGTTATCAGGTCCCATAGATGCTGTGTTTTTGGCCTTCGAGAGGGGTTTTATGATCTGTTTAGAGATACAAGGTAGGGGACAGGTGATAGGATGTCATGGGGTACGTGTGGCAGGGACAGTGGAGTGAAGTTTTCATGTAGCCCATTTGCTAACACATTAGCTATGTCCACAGGCTCAGTATAGGAGGCATCATTAACTAGCAGTTCGGCAGAAATCTATGCCTTTCCTTTAGGATACAGGATTTAACTAAAGTGATGTGCATGGTCAGGAACATGCTTCTACTGAAGGTATCCAAGACCTGTCCATCAGATCCACAACTCTGTGCTCTCTTCTGTTGCAGCTGTGTCCCAACACACACACACACACACACACACACACACACACACACACACACACACACACACACACACACACACACACACACACACACTGCTGTTGACACTTGTTACTATGCCTGTTTCTGTCAGTGCATGTAATATCTGTCCCCAGCCCTCAGTACTCTGTTACCTGGGTTGCCAGTGACCAATACACAGTGTGGCCAGTCTATGCATGGCCTAGCACAGTGTTTCTAATTTTCCATTCATCATGTTATTATGTACTGCTTTACTCTGCCCATAATTATGAACCAAACACTACCTCTTAGCCAGTGCTATGGCATGCTATTCCCACTTCCATATGGCATAGTCAGCTCATCCTGACAGATCCTCCACAAGAATATTCATCAGGCCCTCCTTCACTGTCACCTCTAGTACTTTGCCCTGGTGTAACTGTTCAGGTAGCAGGATGCTGTGTATCACTGCACACACTACAAAGGTTTTACTGCAACTTAAAGGATTACACTGCAGTGCACTGCCAGATCCATCCAGGGACTGGAAGTGGGCATCAGGCAGTCTGAACACATGTTTGGCAAAGACCCAGATATGTGACCGGACATTATTATAGTCATTCTCTTTCAAGGTCTGTGGGTTTCTAATAGCCATGGTTCCAAGGCATATGCGTTATCAGCAATAAGATATCTTGGGGAAAATTAACCCATATAAACCAATAGTGTAAGTCGCATATATGCCACATGTGGAGAGATGTAGATACTATTCAGGTTGCCTGAAAACACATTGTATATTACACTCTGTGCATTACAGACCATCAGACAGTTGGAGTAGAACCCCCTACAGATATACCAGTCTCTGCTCTACAGATGGGGCCTTAATTGTAGTGTGGGTGCAGTCTACGGCCTCCAGTACCTCAAGAAAATGGACTACATTATGCAAAAATATACATGGTGTTGCCTCTCTCCTCTGTTATATATGGTAACCATATATGCTTCCTCACATGCTCTAGCATTGGATCAAGGAACTGGTATAATGTAGCATTCTTAAGGCAGATGTCAGAGACAATTTTTTTCCACTGATCATTGAAAGGTTCATGTAGCCAAGATGCTCAAAGCCCTACATACCTTGGTATCCACAGTGATGGGTACTCCACGCATTCCCCCCAGGCCTGCATATAAGGGTAGACGCATCTCAATGATCTTCTGCATGGTGCGTGCCTCTGCCACAATTTCTGTGCCATGGAGCGCGCCTCTGCCACAATTTCTGTGCCATGGAGCGCATGGTATGTTAGGTAAGGATGAATGACTCCTGCAACTAAGGGTGATAATGCAATCCATGAACCTATGAACCTAATGTGCTGCGACTACAGACATCAATCCCTTCCATATACATGTATATGTTTTCA